>NW_027175188.1:0-67500 GCF_028021215.1 Eschrichtius robustus
TTAAGGGATATCTAGGGAGTGGGATAGGTTTATAACTACCCTAACCCTAACGCGTACCCTAACCCTAACCCCTACCCTAACCCTAACACGTACCCTAATCCTAACCCGTACCCTAAACCGAGCCCTACCTTCAAACTAAACCTAACCCTAACCCATACCCTACGCCGTACACGAACCCGTACCCGAAACCGTACCCTAATTCGTACCCTAACCCTAACCCTAACCCTAAACCTAACCCTAACCCTAAGCTACCCTTGACTGCTTCTGCCTCCAATAGATTTCCTAAGCACTAGTGTTTTAAGGAACAGGTTAAAAAGAGAATCCTAATGTGATTTCTTGATAATGGGTGTGTTCCTTATCTTCTCCTAGTGTCTAAACACTTCTCCATGGCTGGACACCCAAATAATATTCCTTGACGTGCTAAGGGGTATCTAGAGAGTGGGATAGGTTTAATAACTACCCTAACCCTAACGCGTACCCTAACCCTAACACGTACCCTAATCCTAACCCGTACCCTAAACCGAGCCCTAACCCTCAAACTAACCTAACCCTAACCCTAACCCATACCCTACGCCGTACCCGAACCCGTACCCGAACCCGTACCCTAAGCCGTACCCTAACCCTAACCCTAACCCTAACCCTAACCCTAAGCTACCCTTGACTGCTTCTGCCTCCAATAGATTTCCTAAGCACTAGTGTTTTAAGGAACAGGTTAAAAAGAGAATCCTAATGTGATTTCTTGATAATGGGTGTGTTCCTTATCTTCTCCTAGTGTCTAAACTCTTCTCCATGGCTGGACACCCAAATAATATTCCTTGACGTGCTAAGGGGTATCTAGAGAGTGGGATAGGTTTAATAACTACCCTAACCCTAACGCGTACCCTAACCCTAACCTCTACCCTAACCCTAAGACGTACCCTAATCCTAACCCGTAACCTAAACCGAGCCCTAACCCTCAAACTAACCCTAACCCTAACCCATACCCTACGCCATACAGAACCCGTACCCGAACCCGTACACTAAGCCGTACCTAACCCTAACCATAACCCTAACCCTAAACCTAAACCTAACCCTAACCTAAGCTACCCTTGACTGCTTCTGCCTCCAATAGATTTCCTAAGCACTAGTGTATTAAGGAACAGGTTAAAAAGAGAATCCTAATGTGATTTCAGGATAATGGGTGTGTTCCTTATCTTCTCCTACTGTCTAAACTCTTCTCCATGGCTGGACCCCCAAATAATATTCCTTGACGTGCTAAGGGGTACTAGGGAGTGGGATAGGTTTAATAACTACCCTAACCCTAACGCGTACCCTAACCCTAACCCCTACCCTAACCCTAACACGAACCCTAATCCTAACCCGTACCCTAAACCGAGCCCTAACCTTCAAACTAACCCTAACCCTAACCCTAACCCATACGCTACGCCGTACACGAACCCGTACCCGAACCCGTACCCTAAGCCGTACCCTAACCCTAACCCTAATCTAAGCTACCCTTGACTGCTTCTGCCTCCATAGATTTCCTAAGCACTAGTGTTTTAAGGAACAGGTTAAAAAGAGAATCCTAATGTGATTTCTTGATAATGGGTGTGTTCCTTATCTTCTCCTAGTGTCTAAACTCTTCTCCATGGCTGGACCCCCAAATAATATTCCTTGACGTGCTAAGGGGTATCTAGAGAGTGTGATAGGTTTAATAACTACCCTAACCCTAACACGTACCCTAACCCTAACCCCTACCCTAACCCTAAGACGTACCCTAATCCTAACCCGTACCCTAACCGAGCCCTAACCCTCAAACTAACCCTTAACCCTAACCCATATCCTACGCCATACACAAACGCGTACCCGAACCCGTACCCGAACCCGTACCCTAAGCCGTACCCTAACCCAAACCCTAACCCTAAGCTACCCTTGACTGCTTCTGCCTCCAATAGATTTCCTAAGCACTAGTGTTTTAAGGAACAGGTTAAAAAGAGAATCCTAATGTGATTTATTGATAATGGGTGTGTTCCTTATCTTCTCCTAGTGTCTAAACTCTTCTCCATGGCTGCACCCCCAAATAATATTCCTTGACGTGCTAAGGGGTATCTAGAGAGTGGGATATGTTTAATAACTACCCTAACCCTAACGCGTACCCTAACCCTAACCCCTACCCTAACCCTAACACGTACACTAATCCTAACACGTAACCTAAACCGAGCCCTAACCCTCAAACTAACCCTAACCCTAAACCTAACCATACCCTACGCCGTACCCGAACCCGTACCCGAACCCGTACCCTAAGCCGTACCCTAACCCTAACCCTAACCCTAAGCTACCCTTGACTGCTTCTGCCTCCAATAGATTTCCTAAGCACTAGTGTTTTAAGGAACAGGTTAAAAGAGAATCCTAATGTGATTTCTTGATAATGGGTGTGTTCCTTATCTTCTCCTAGTGTCTAAACTCTTCTCCATGGCTGGACCCCCAAATAATATTCCTTGACGTGCTAAGGGTTATCTAGAGAGTGGGATAGGTTTAATAACTACCCTAACCTAACGCGTACCCTAACCCTAACCTCTACCCTAACCCTAAGACGTACCCTAATCCTAACCCGTAACCTAAACCGAGCCCTAACCCTCAAACTAACCCTAACCCTAACCCTAACCCATACCCTACGCCATAACCGAACCCGTACCCGAACCCGTACACTAAGCCGTACCTAACCCTAACCATAACCCTAACCCTAAACCTAAACCTAACCCTAACCCTAAGCTACCCTTGACTGCTTCTGCCTCCAATAGATTTCCTAAGCACTAGTGTATTAAGGAACAGGTTAAAAAGAGAATCCTAATGTGATTTCAGGATAATGGGTGTGTTCCTTATCTTCTCCTACTGTCTAAACTCTTCTCCATGGCTGGACCCCCAAATAATATTCCTTGACGTGCTAAGGGGTATCTAGGGAGTGGGATAGGTTTAATAACTACCCTAACCCTAACGCGTACCCTAACCCTAACCCCTACCCTAACCCTAACACGAACCCTAATCCTAACCCGTACCCTAAACCGAGCCTTAACCTTCAAACTAACCCTAACCCTAACCCTAACCCATACGCTACGCCGTACACGAACCCGTACCCGAACCCGTACCCTAAGCCGTACCCTAACCCTAACCCTAACCCTAAGCTACCCTTGACTGCTTCTGCCTCCAATAGATTTCCTAAGCACTAGTGTTTTAAGGAACAGGTTAAAAAGAGAATCCTAATGTGATTTCTTTATAATGGGTGTGTTCCTTATCTTCTCCTAGTGTCTAAACTCTTCTCCATGGCTGGACCCCCAAATAATATTCCTTGACGTGCTAAGGGGTATCTAGAGTGTGGGATAGGTTTAATAACTACCCTAACCCTAACGCGTACCCTAACCCTAACACCTACCCTAACCCTAACACGTACCCTAATCCTAACCCGTAACCTAAACCGAGCCCTAACCCTCAAACTAACCCTAACCCTAAACCTAACCCATACCCTACGCCGTACCCGAACCCGTACCCGAACCCGTACCCGAACCCGTACCCTAAGCCGTACCCTAAACCTAACCCTAACCCTAAGCTACCCTTGACTGCTTCTGCCTCCAATAGATTTCCTAAGCACTAGTGTTTTAAGGAACAGGTTAAAAAGAGAATCCTAATGTGATTTCTTGATAATGGGTGTGTTCCTTATCTTCTCCTAGTGTCTAAACTCTTCTCCATGGCTGGACCCCCAAATAATATTCCTTGACGTGCTAAGGGGTATCTAGAGAGTGGGATAGGTTTAATAACTACCCTAACCCTAACGCGTACCCTAACCCTAACCCCTCCCCTAACCCTAACACGAACCCTAATCCTAACTCGTACCCTAAACCGAGCCCTAACCTTCAAACTAACCCTAACCCTAACCCAAACCCATACCGTACGCCGTACACGAACCCGTACCCGAACCCGTACCCTAAGCCGTGTCCTAACACTAGCCCTAACCCTAACCCTAACCTTAATCTACCCTTGACTGCTTTTGCCTCCAATAGATTTCCTAAGCACTAGTGTTTTAAGGAACAGGTTAAAAAGAGAATCCTAATGTGATTTCTTGATAATGGGTGTGTTCCTTATCTTCTCCTTGTCTCTAAACTCTTCTCCATGGCTGGACCCCCAAATAATATTCCTTGACGTGCTATGGGGTATCTAGAGAGTGGGATAGGTTTAATAACTACCCTAACCCTAACGCGTAACCTAACCCTAACCCCTACCCTAACCCTAACACGAACCCTAATCCTAACCCGTACCCTAAACCGAGCCCTAACCTTCAAACTAACCCTAACACTAACCCTAACCCATACCCTACAGCGTACACGAACCCGTACCCGAACCCGTACCCTAAGCCGTACCCTAACCCTAACCCTAACCCTAAGCTACCCTTGACTGCTTCTGCCTCCAATAGATTTCCTAAGCACTAGTGTTTTAAGGAACAGGTTAAAAAGAGAATCCTAATGTGATTTCTTGATAATGGGTGTGTTCCTTATCTTCTCCTAGTGTCTAAACTCTTCTCCATGGCTGGACCCCCAAATAATATTCCTTGACGTGCTAAGGGTTATCTAGAGAGTGGGATAGGTTTAATAACTACCCTAACCCTAACGCGTACCCTAACCCTAACCTCTACCCTAACCCTAACACGTACCCTAATCCTAACCCGTAACCTAAACCGAGCCCTAACCCTCAAACTAACCCTAAACCTAACCCTAACCCATACCCTACGCCATACCCGAACCCGTACCTGAACCCGTACACTAAGCCGTACCTAACCCTAACCATAACCCTAACCCTAAACCTAACCCTAACCCTAACCCTAAGCTACCCTTGACTGCTTCTGCCTCCAATAGATTTCCTAAGCACTAGTGTATTAAGGAACAGGTTAAAAAGAGAATGCTAATGTGATTTCAGGATAATGGGTGTGTTCCTTATCTTCTCCTACTGTCTAAACTCTTCTCCATGGCTGGACCCCCAAATAATATTCCTTGACGTGCTAAGGGGTATCTAGGGAGTGGGATAGGTTTAATAACTACCCTAACCCTAACGCGTACCCTAACCCTAACTCCTACCCTAACCCTAACACGAACCCTAATCCTAACCCGTACCCTAAACCGAGCCCTAACCTTCAAACTAACCCTAACCCTAACCCTAACCCATACGCTACGCCGTACACGAACCCGTACCCGAACCCGTACCCTAAGCCGTACCCTAACCCTAACCCTAACCCTAAGCTACCCTTGACTGCTTCTGCCTCCAATAGATTTCCTAAGCACTAGTGTTTTAAGGAACAGGTTAAAAAGAGAATCCTAATGTGATTTCTTTATAATGGGTGTGTTCCTTATCTTCTCCTAGTGTCTAAACTCTTCTCCATGGCTGGACCCCCAAATAATATTCCTTGACGTGCTAAGGGGTATCTAGAGTGTGGGATAGGTTTAATAACTACCCTAACCCTAACGCGTACCCTAACCCTAACACCTACCCTAACCCTAACACGTACCCTAATCCTAACCCGTAACCTAAACCGAGCCCTAACCCTCAAACTAACCCTAACCCTAAACCTAACCCATACCCTACGCCGTACCCGAACCCGTACCCGAACCCGTACCCGAACCCGTACCCTAAGCCGTACCCTAACCCTAACCCTAACCCTAAGCTACCCTTGACTGCTTCTGCCTCCAATAGATTTCCTAAGCACTAGTGTTTTAAGGAACAGGTTAAAAAGAGAATCCTAATGTGATTTCAGGATAATGGGTGTGTTCCTTATCTTCTCCTAGTGTCTAAACTCTTCTCCATGGCTGGACCCCCAAATAATATTCCTTAAAGTGCTAAGGGGTATCTAGAGAGTGGGATAGGTTTAATAACTACCCTAACCCTAACGCGTACCCTAACCCTAACCCCTACCCTAACCCTAACACGTACCCTAATCCTAACCCGTAACATAAACCGAGCCCTAACCCTCAAACTAACCCTAACCCTAAACCTAACCCATACCCTACGCCGTACCCGAACCCGTAACCGAACCCGTACCCGAACCCGTACCCTAAGCCGTACCCTAACCCTAACCCTAACCCTAAGCTACCCTTGACTGCTTCTGCCTCCAATAGATTTCCTAAGCACTAGTGTTTTAAGGAACAGGTTAAAAAGAGAATCCTAATGTGATTTCTTGATAATGGGTGTGTTCCTTATCTTCTCCTAGTGTCTAAACTCTTCTCCATGGCTGGACCCCCAAATAATATTCCTTGACGTGCTAAGGGGTATCTAGAGAGTGGGATAGGTTTAATAACTACCCTAACCCTAACGCGTACCCTAACCCTAACCCCTACCCTAACCCTAACACGTACCCTAATCCTAACCCGTACCCTAAACCGAGCCCTAACCTTCAAACTAACCCTAACCCTAACCCATACCCTACGCCGTACACGAACCCGTACCCGAAACCGTACCCTAAGCCGTACCCTAACCCTAACCCTAACCCTAAACGTAACCCTAACCCTAAGCTACCCTTGACTGCTTCTGCCTCCAATAGATTTCCTAAGCACTAGTGTTTTAAGGAACAGGTTAAAAAGAGAATCCTAATGTGATTTCTTGATAATGGGTGTGTTCCTTATCTTCTCCTAGTGTCTAAACTCTTCTCCATGGCTGGACACCCAAATAATATTCCTTGACGTGCTAAGGGGTATCTAGAGAGTGGGATAGGTTTAATAACTACCCTAACCCTAACGCGTACCCTAACCCTAACACGTACCCTAATCCTAACCCGTAACCTAAACCGAGCCCTAACCCTCAAACTAACCCTAACCCTAACCCTAACCCATACCCTACGCCGTACCCGAACCCGTACCCGAACCCGTACCCTAAGCCGTACCCTAAAGCTAACCCTAACCCTAACCCTAACCCTAACCCTAAGCTACCCTTGACTGCTTCTGCCTCCAATAGATTTCCTAAGCACTAGTGTTTTAAGGAACAGGTTAAAAAGAGAATCCTAATGTGATTTCTTGATAATGGGTGTGTTCCTCATCTTCTCCTACTGTCTAAATTCTTCTCCATGGCTGGAACCCCAAATAATATTCCTTGACTTGCTAAGGGGTATCTAGGGAGTGGGATAGGTTTAATAACTACCCTAACCCTAACGCGTACCCTAACCCTAACCCCTACCCTAACCCTAACACGTACCCTAATCCTAACCCGTACCCTACACCGAGCCCTAACCCTCAAACTAACCCTAACCCTAACCCTAACCCATATCGTACGCCATACCCAAACCCGTACCCGAAACCGTACCCGAACCCGTACCCTAATCCGTACCCTAACCCAAACCCTAACCCTAAGCTACCCTTGACTGCTTCTGCCTCCAATAGATTTCCTAAGCACTAGTGTTTTAAGGAACAGGTTAAAAAGAGAATCCTAATGTGATTTCTTGATAATGGGTGTGTTCCTTATCTTCTCCTAGTGTCTAAACTCTTCTCCATGGCTGGACCCCCAAATAATATTCCTTGACGTGCTAAGGGGTATCTAGAGAGTGGGATAGGTTTAATAACTACCCTAACCCTAACGCGTACCCTAACCCTAACCCCTACCCTAACCCTAACACGTACCCTAACCCTAAGCCGTACCCTAACCCAAACCCTAACCCTAAGCTACCCTTGACTGCTTCTGCCTCCAATAGATTTCCTAAGCAGTAGTGTTTTAAGGAACAGGTTAAAAAGAGAATCCTAATGTGATTTATTGATAATGGGTGTGTTCCTTATCTTCTCCTAGTGTCTAAACTCTTCTCCATGGCTGGACCCCCAAATAATATTCCTTGACGTGCTAAGGGGTATCTAGAGAGTGGGATAGGTTTAATAACTACCCTAACCCTAACGCGTACCCTAACCCTAACCCCTACCCTAACCCTAACACGTACCCTAACCCTAAGCCGTACCCTAACCCAAACCCTAACCCTAAGCTACCCTTGACTGCTTCTGCCTCCAATAGATTTCCTAAGCACTAGTGTTTTAAGGAACAGGTTAAAAAGAGAATCCTAATGTGATTTCTTGATAATGGGTGTGTTCTTTATCTTCTCCTAGTGTCTAAACTCTTCTCCATGGCTGGACCCCCAAAAAATATTCCTTGACGTGCTAAGGGATATCTAGGGAGTGGGATAGGTTTAATAACTACCCTAACCCTAACGCGTACCCTAACCCTAACCCCTACCCTAACCCTAACACGTACCCTAATCCTAACCCGTACCCTAAACCGCGCCCTAACCTTCAAACTAAACCTAACCCTAACCCATACCCTACGCCGTACACGAACCCGTACCCGAAACCGTACCCTAATTCGTACCCTAACCCTAACCCTAACCCTAAACCTAACCCTAACCCTAAGCTACCCTTGACTGCTTCTGCCTCCAATAGATTTCCTAAGCACTAGTGTTTTAAGGAACAGGTTAAAAAGAGAATCCTAATGTGATTTCTTGATAATGGGTGTGTTCCTTATCTTCTCCTAGTGTCTAAACACTTCTCCATGGCTGGACACCCAAATAATATTCCTTGACGTGCTAAGGGGTATCTAGAGAGTGGGATAGGTTTAATAACTACCCTAACCCTAACGCGTACCCTAACCCTAACACGTACCCTAATCCTAACCCGTACCCTAAACCGAGCCCTAACCCTCAAACTAACCCTAACCCTAACCCTAACCCATACCCTACGCCGTACCCGAACCCGTACCCGAACCCGTACCCTAAGCCGTATCCTAACCCTAACCCTAACCCTAACCCTAACCCTAAGCTACCCTTGACTGCTTCTGCCTCCAATAGATTTCCTAAGCACTAGTGTTTTAAGGAACAGGTTAAAAAGAGAATCCTAATGTGATTTCTTGATAATGGGTGTGTTCCTTATCTTCTCCTAGTGTCTAAACTCTTCTCCATGGCTGGACCCCCAAATAATATTCCTTGACGTGCTAAGGGGTATCTAGAGAGTGGGATAGGTTTAATAACTACCCTAACCCTAACGCGTACCCTAACCCTAACCCCTACCCTAACCCTAACACGTACCCTAACCCTAAGCCGTACCCTAACCCAAACCCTAACCCTAAGCTACCCTTGACTGCTTCTGCCTCCAATAGATTTCCTAAGCAGTAGTGTTTTAAGGAACAGGTTAAAAAGAGAATCCTAATGTGATTTATTGATAATGGGTGTGTTCCTTATCTTCTCCTAGTGTCTAAACTCTTCTCCATGGCTGGACCCCCAAATAATATTCCTTGACGTGCTAAGGGGTATCTAGAGAGTGGGATAGGTTTAATAACTACCCTAACCCTAACGCGTACCCTAACCCTAACCCCTACCCTAACCCTAACACGTACCCTAACCCTAAGCCGTACCCTAACCCAAACCCTAACCCTAAGCTACCCTTGACTGCTTCTGCCTCCAATAGATTTCCTAAGCACTAGTGTTTTAAGGAACAGGTTAAAAAGAGAATCCTAATGTGATTTCTTGATAATGGGTGTGTTCTTTATCTTCTCCTAGTGTCTAAACTCTTCTCCATGGCTGGACCCCCAAAAAATATTCCTTGACGTGCTAAGGGATATCTAGGGAGTGGGATAGGTTTAATAACTACCCTAACCCTAACGCGTACCCTAACCCTAACCCCTACCCTAACCCTAACACGTACCCTAATCCTAACCCGTACCCTAAACCGAGCCCTAACCTTCAAACTAAACCTAACCCTAACCCATACCCTACGCCGTACACGAACCCGTACCCGAAACCGTACCCTAATTCGTACCCTAACCCTAACCCTAACCCTAAACCTAACCCTAACCCTAAGCTACCCTTGACTGCTTCTGCCTCCAATAGATTTCCTAAGCACTAGTGTTTTAAGGAACAGGTTAAAAAGAGAATCCTAATGTGATTTCTTGATAATGGGTGTGTTCCTTATCTTCTCCTAGTGTCTAAACACTTCTCCATGGCTGGACACCCAAATAATATTCCTTGACGTGCTAAGGGGTATCTAGAGAGTGGGATAGGTTTAATAACTACCCTAACCCTAACGCGTACCCTAACCCTAACACGTACCCTAATCCTAACCCGTACCCTAAACCGAGCCCTAACCCTCAAACTAACCCTAACCCTAACCCTAACCCATACCCTACGCCGTACCCGAACCCGTACCCGAACCCGTACCCTAAGCCGTACCCTAACCCTAACCCTAACCCTAACCCTAACCCTAAGCTACCCTTGACTGCTTCTGCCTCCAATAGATTTCCTAAGCACTAGTGTTTTAAGGAACAGGTTAAAAAGAGAATCCTAATGTGATTTCTTGATAATGGGTGTGTTCCTTATCTTCTCCTAGTGTCTAAACTCTTCTCCATGGCTGGACACCCAAATAATATTCCTTGACGTGCTAAGGGGTATCTAGAGAGTGGGATAGGTTTAATAACTACCCTAACCCTAACGCGTACCCTAACCCTAACCTCTACCCTAACCCTAAGACGTACCCTAATCCTAACCCGTAACCTAAACCGAGCCCTAACCCTCAAACTAACCCTAACCCTAACCCATACCCTACGCCATAACAGAACCCGTACCCGAACCCGTACACTAAGCCGTACCTAACCCTAACCATAACCCTAACCCTAAACCTAAACCTAACCCTAACCCTAAGCTACCCTTGACTGCTTCTGCCTCCAATAGATTTCCTAAGCACTAGTGTATTAAGGAACAGGTTAAAAAGAGAATCCTAATGTGATTTCAGGATAATGGGTGTGTTCCTTATCTTCTCCTACTGTCTAAACTCTTCTCCATGGCTGGACCCCCAAATAATATTCCTTGACGTGCTAAGGGGTATCTAGGGAGTGGGATAGGTTTAATAACTACCCTAACCCTAACGCGTACCCTAACCCTAACCCCTACCCTAACCCTAACACGAACCCTAATCCTAACCCGTACCCTAAACCGAGCCCTAACCTTCAAACTAACCCTAACCCTAACCCTAACCCATACGCTACGCCGTACACGAACCCGTACCCGAACCCGTACCCTAAGCCGTACCCTAACCCTAACCCTAATCCTAAGCTACCCTTGACTGCTTCTGCCTCCAATAGATTTCCTAAGCACTAGTGTTTTAAGGAACAGGTTAAAAAGAGAATCCTAATGTGATTTCTTGATAATGGGTGTGTTCCTTATCTTCTCCTAGTGTCTAAACTCTTCTCCATGGCTGGACCCCCAAATAATATTCCTTGACGTGCTAAGGGGTATCTAGAGAGTGTGATAGGTTTAATAACTACCCTAACCCTAACACGTACCCTAACCCTAACCCCTACCCTAACCCTAAGACGTACCCTAATCCTAACCCGTACCCTAAACCGAGCCCTAACCCTCAAACTAACCTTAACCCTAACCCATATCCTACGCCATACACAAACGCGTACCCGAACCCGTACCCGAACCCGTACCCTAAGCCGTACCCTAACCCAAACCCTAACCCTAAGCTACCCTTGACTGCTTCTGCCTCCAATAGATTTCCTAAGCACTAGTGTTTTAAGGAACAGGTTAAAAAGAGAATCCTAATGTGATTTATTGATAATGGGTGTGTTCCTTATCTTCTCCTAGTGTCTAAACTCTTCTCCATGGCTGCACCCCCAAATAATATTCCTTGACGTGCTAAGGGGTATCTAGAGAGTGGGATATGTTTAATAACTACCCTAACCCTAACGCGTACCCTAACCCTAACCCCTACCCTAACCCTAACACGTACACTAATCCTAACACGTAACCTAAACCGAGCCCTAACCCTCAAACTAACCCTAACCCTAAACCTAACCCATACCCTACGCCGTACCCGAACCCGTACCCGAACCCGTACCCTAAGCCGTACCCTAACCCTAACCCTAACCCTAAGCTACCCTTGACTGCTTCTGCCTCCAATAGATTTCCTAAGCACTAGTGTTTTAAGGAACAGGTTAAAAAGAGAATCCTAATGTGATTTCTTGATAATGGGTGTGTTCCTTATCTTCTCCTAGTGTCTAAACTCTTCTCCATGGCTGGACCCCCAAATAATATTCCTTGACGTGCTAAGGGTTATCTAGAGAGTGGGATAGGTTTAATAACTACCCTAACCCTAACGCGTACCCTAACCCTAACCTCTACCCTAACCCTAAGACGTACCCTAATCCTAACCCGTAACCTAAACCGAGCCCTAACCCTCAAACTAACCCTAACCCTAACCCTAACCCATACCCTACGCCATAACCGAACCCGTACCCGAACCCGTACACTAAGCCGTACCTAACCCTAACCATAACCCTAACCCTAAACCTAAACCTAACCCTAACCCTAAGCTACCCTTGACTGCTTCTGCCTCCAATAGATTTCCTAAGCACTAGTGTATTAAGGAACAGGTTAAAAAGAGAATCCTAATGTGATTTCAGGATAATGGGTGTGTTCCTTATCTTCTCCTACTGTCTAAACTCTTCTCCATGGCTGGACCCCCAAATAATATTCCTTGACGTGCTAAGGGGTATCTA
The DNA here is from genome assembly GCF_028021215.1 of Eschrichtius robustus. Classification (NCBI taxonomy): domain Eukaryota; kingdom Metazoa; phylum Chordata; class Mammalia; order Artiodactyla; family Eschrichtiidae; genus Eschrichtius; species Eschrichtius robustus. Next base: position 12,541 of record NW_027175188.1, read on the forward strand.
GGGAGTGGGATAGGTTTAATAACTACCCTAACCCTAACGCGTACCCTAACCCTAACCCCTACCCTAACCCTAACACGAACCCTAATCCTAACCCGTACCCTAAACCGAGCCTTAACCTTCAAACTAACCCTAACCCTAACCCTAACCCATACGCTACGCCGTACACGAACCCGTACCCGAACCCGTACCCTAAGCCGTACCCTAACCCTAACCCTAACCCTAAGCTACCCTTGACTGCTTCTGCCTCCAATAGATTTCCTAAGCACTAGTGTTTTAAGGAACAGGTTAAAAAGAGAATCCTAATGTGATTTCTTTATAATGGGTGTGTTCCTTATCTTCTCCTAGTGTCTAAACTCTTCTCCATGGCTGGACCCCCAAATAATATTCCTTGACGTGCTAAGGGGTATCTAGAGTGTGGGATAGGTTTAATAACTACCCTAACCCTAACGCGTACCCTAACCCTAACAACTACCCTAACCCTAACACGTACCCTAATCCTAACCCGTAACCTAAACCGAGCCCTAACCCTCAAACTAACCCTAACCCTAAACCTAACCCATACCCTACGCCGTACCCGAACCCGTACCCGAACCCGTACCCGAACCCGTACCCTAAGCCGTACCCTAAACCTAACCCTAACCCTAAGCTACCCTTGACTGCTTCTGCCTCCAATAGATTTCCTAAGCACTAGTGTTTTAAGGAACAGGTTAAAAAGAGAATCCTAATGTGATTTCTTGATAATGGGTGTGTTCCTTATCTTCTCCTAGTGTCTAAACTCTTCTCCATGGCTGGACCCCCAAATAATATTCCTTGACGTGCTAAGGGGTATCTAGAGAGTGGGATAGGTTTAATAACTACCCTAACCCTAACGCGTACCCTAACCCTAACCCCTCCCCTAACCCTAACACGAACCCTAATCCTAACTCGTACCCTAAACCGAGCCCTAACCTTCAAACTAACCCTAACCCTAACCCAAACCCATACCGTACGCCGTACACGAACCCGTACCCGAACCCGTACCCTAAGCCGTGTCCTAACACTAGCCCTAACCCTAACCCTAACCTTAATCTACCCTTGACTGCTTTTGCCTCCAATAGATTTCCTAAGCACTAGTGTTTTAAGGAACAGGTTAAAAAGAGAATCCTAATGTGATTTCTTGATAATGGGTGTGTTCCTTATCTTCTCCTTGTCTCTAAACTCTTCTCCATGGCTGGACCCCCAAATAATATTCCTTGACGTGCTATGGGGTATCTAGAGAGTGGGATAGGTTTAATAACTACCCTAACCCTAACGCGTAACCTAACCCTAACCCCTACCCTAACCCTAACACGAACCCTAATCCTAACCCGTACCCTAAACCGAGCCCTAACCTTCAAACTAACCCTAACACTAACCCTAACCCATACCCTACAGCGTACACGAACCCGTACCCGAACCCGTACCCTAAGCCGTACCCTAACCCTAACCCTAACCCTAAGCTACCCTTGACTGCTTCTGCCTCCAATAGATTTCCTAAGCACTAGTGTTTTAAGGAACAGGTTAAAAAGAGAATCCTAATGTGATTTCTTGATAATGGGTGTGTTCCTTATCTTCTCCTAGTGTCTAAACTCTTCTCCATGGCTGGACCCCCAAATAATATTCCTTGACGTGCTAAGGGGTATCTAGAGAGTGGGATAGGTTTAATAACTACCCTAACCCTAACGCGTACCCTAACCCTAACCCCTACCCTAACCCTAACACGTACCCTAACCCTAAGCCGTACCCTAACCCAAACCCTAACCCTAAGCTACCCTTGACTGCTTCTGCCTCCAATAGATTTCCTAAGCAGTAGTGTTTTAAGGAACAGGTTAAAAAGAGAATCCTAATGTGATTTATTGATAATGGGTGTGTTCCTTATCTTCTCCTAGTGTCTAAACTCTTCTCCATGGCTGGACCCCCAAATAATATTCCTTGACGTGCTAAGGGGTATCTAGAGAGTGGGATAGGTTTAATAACTACCCTAACCCTAACGCGTACCCTAACCCTAACCCCTACCCTAACCCTAACACGTACCCTAACCCTAAGCCGTACCCTAACCCAAACCCTAACCCTAAGCTACCCTTGACTGCTTCTGCCTCCAATAGATTTCCTAAGCACTAGTGTTTTAAGGAACAGGTTAAAAAGAGAATCCTAATGTGATTTCTTGATAATGGGTGTGTTCTTTATCTTCTCCTAGTGTCTAAACTCTTCTCCATGGCTGGACCCCCAAAAAATATTCCTTGACGTGCTAAGGGATATCTAGGGAGTGGGATAGGTTTAATAACTACCCTAACCCTAACGCGTACCCTAACCCTAACCCCTACCCTAACCCTAACACGTACCCTAATCCTAACCCGTACCCTAAACCGCGCCCTAACCTTCAAACTAAACCTAACCCTAACCCATACCCTACGCCGTACACGAACCCGTACCCGAAACCGTACCCTAATTCGTACCCTAACCCTAACCCTAACCCTAAACCTAACCCTAACCCTAAGCTACCCTTGACTGCTTCTGCCTCCAATAGATTTCCTAAGCACTAGTGTTTTAAGGAACAGGTTAAAAAGAGAATCCTAATGTGATTTCTTGATAATGGGTGTGTTCCTTATCTTCTCCTAGTGTCTAAACACTTCTCCATGGCTGGACACCCAAATAATATTCCTTGACGTGCTAAGGGGTATCTAGAGAGTGGGATAGGTTTAATAACTACCCTAACCCTAACGCGTACCCTAACCCTAACACGTACCCTAATCCTAACCCGTACCCTAAACCGAGCCCTAACCCTCAAACTAACCCTAACCCTAACCCTAACCCATACCCTACGCCGTACCCGAACCCGTACCCGAACCCGTACCCTAAGCCGTATCCTAACCCTAACCCTAACCCTAACCCTAACCCTAAGCTACCCTTGACTGCTTCTGCCTCCAATAGATTTCCTAAGCACTAGTGTTTTAAGGAACAGGTTAAAAAGAGAATCCTAATGTGATTTCTTGATAATGGGTGTGTTCCTTATCTTCTCCTAGTGTCTAAACTCTTCTCCATGGCTGGACCCCCAAATAATATTCCTTGACGTGCTAAGGGGTATCTAGAGAGTGGGATAGGTTTAATAACTACCCTAACCCTAACGCGTACCCTAACCCTAACCCCTACCCTAACCCTAACACGTACCCTAACCCTAAGCCGTACCCTAACCCAAACCCTAACCCTAAGCTACCCTTGACTGCTTCTGCCTCCAATAGATTTCCTAAGCAGTAGTGTTTTAAGGAACAGGTTAAAAAGAGAATCCTAATGTGATTTATTGATAATGGGTGTGTTCCTTATCTTCTCCTAGTGTCTAAACTCTTCTCCATGGCTGGACCCCCAAATAATATTCCTTGACGTGCTAAGGGGTATCTAGAGAGTGGGATAGGTTTAATAACTACCCTAACCCTAACGCGTACCCTAACCCTAACCCCTACCCTAACCCTAACACGTACCCTAACCCTAAGCCGTACCCTAACCCAAACCCTAACCCTAAGCTACCCTTGACTGCTTCTGCCTCCAATAGATTTCCTAAGCACTAGTGTTTTAAGGAACAGGTTAAAAAGAGAATCCTAATGTGATTTCTTGATAATGGGTGTGTTCTTTATCTTCTCCTAGTGTCTAAACTCTTCTCCATGGCTGGACCCCCAAAAAATATTCCTTGACGTGCTAAGGGATATCTAGGGAGTGGGATAGGTTTAATAACTACCCTAACCCTAACGCGTACCCTAACCCTAACCCCTACCCTAACCCTAACACGTACCCTAATCCTAACCCGTACCCTAAACCGAGCCCTAACCTTCAAACTAAACCTAACCCTAACCCATACCCTACGCCGTACACGAACCCGTACCCGAAACCGTACCCTAATTCGTACCCTAACCCTAACCCTAACCCTAAACCTAACCCTAACCCTAAGCTACCCTTGACTGCTTCTGCCTCCAATAGATTTCCTAAGCACTAGTGTTTTAAGGAACAGGTTAAAAAGAGAATCCTAATGTGATTTCTTGATAATGGGTGTGTTCCTTATCTTCTCCTAGTGTCTAAACACTTCTCCATGGCTGGACACCCAAATAATATTCCTTGACGTGCTAAGGGGTATCTAGAGAGTGGGATAGGTTTAATAACTACCCTAACCCTAACGCGTACCCTAACCCTAACACGTACCCTAATCCTAACCCGTACCCTAAACCGAGCCCTAACCCTCAAACTAACCCTAACCCTAACCCTAACCCATACCCTACGCCGTACCCGAACCCGTACCCGAACCCGTACCCTAAGCCGTACCCTAACCCTAACCCTAACCCTAACCCTAACCCTAAGCTACCCTTGACTGCTTCTGCCTCCAATAGATTTCCTAAGCACTAGTGTTTTAAGGAACAGGTTAAAAAGAGAATCCTAATGTGATTTCTTGATAATGGGTGTGTTCCTTATCTTCTCCTAGTGTCTAAACTCTTCTCCATGGCTGGACACCCAAATAATATTCCTTGACGTGCTAAGGGGTATCTAGAGAGTGGGATAGGTTTAATAACTACCCTAACCCTAACGCGTACCCTAACCCTAACCTCTACCCTAACCCTAAGACGTACCCTAATCCTAACCCGTAACCTAAACCGAGCCCTAACCCTCAAACTAACCCTAACCCTAACCCATACCCTACGCCATAACAGAACCCGTACCCGAACCCGTACACTAAGCCGTACCTAACCCTAACCATAACCCTAACCCTAAACCTAAACCTAACCCTAACCCTAAGCTACCCTTGACTGCTTCTGCCTCCAATAGATTTCCTAAGCACTAGTGTATTAAGGAACAGGTTAAAAAGAGAATCCTAATGTGATTTCAGGATAATGGGTGTGTTCCTTATCTTCTCCTACTGTCTAAACTCTTCTCCATGGCTGGACCCCCAAATAATATTCCTTGACGTGCTAAGGGGTATCTAGGGAGTGGGATAGGTTTAATAACTACCCTAACCCTAACGCGTACCCTAACCCTAACCCCTACCCTAACCCTAACACGAACCCTAATCCTAACCCGTACCCTAAACCGAGCCCTAACCTTCAAACTAACCCTAACCCTAACCCTAACCCATACGCTACGCCGTACACGAACCCGTACCCGAACCCGTACCCTAAGCCGTACCCTAACCCTAACCCTAATCCTAAGCTACCCTTGACTGCTTCTGCCTCCAATAGATTTCCTAAGCACTAGTGTTTTAAGGAACAGGTTAAAAAGAGAATCCTAATGTGATTTCTTGATAATGGGTGTGTTCCTTATCTTCTCCTAGTGTCTAAACTCTTCTCCATGGCTGGACCCCCAAATAATATTCCTTGACGTGCTAAGGGGTATCTAGAGAGTGTGATAGGTTTAATAACTACCCTAACCCTAACACGTACCCTAACCCTAACCCCTACCCTAACCCTAAGACGTACCCTAATCCTAACCCGTACCCTAAACCGAGCCCTAACCCTCAAACTAACCTTAACCCTAACCCATATCCTACGCCATACACAAACGCGTACCCGAACCCGTACCCGAACCCGTACCCTAAGCCGTACCCTAACCCAAACCCTAACCCTAAGCTACCCTTGACTGCTTCTGCCTCCAATAGATTTCCTAAGCACTAGTGTTTTAAGGAACAGGTTAAAAAGAGAATCCTAATGTGATTTATTGATAATGGGTGTGTTCCTTATCTTCTCCTAGTGTCTAAACTCTTCTCCATGGCTGCACCCCCAAATAATATTCCTTGACGTGCTAAGGGGTATCTAGAGAGTGGGATATGTTTAATAACTACCCTAACCCTAACGCGTACCCTAACCCTAACCCCTACCCTAACCCTAACACGTACACTAATCCTAACACGTAACCTAAACCGAGCCCTAACCCTCAAACTAACCCTAACCCTAAACCTAACCCATACCCTACGCCGTACCCGAACCCGTACCCGAACCCGTACCCTAAGCCGTACCCTAACCCTAACCCTAACCCTAAGCTACCCTTGACTGCTTCTGCCTCCAATAGATTTCCTAAGCACTAGTGTTTTAAGGAACAGGTTAAAAAGAGAATCCTAATGTGATTTCTTGATAATGGGTGTGTTCCTTATCTTCTCCTAGTGTCTAAACTCTTCTCCATGGCTGGACCCCCAAATAATATTCCTTGACGTGCTAAGGGTTATCTAGAGAGTGGGATAGGTTTAATAACTACCCTAACCCTAACGCGTACCCTAACCCTAACCTCTACCCTAACCCTAAGACGTACCCTAATCCTAACCCGTAACCTAAACCGAGCCCTAACCCTCAAACTAACCCTAACCCTAACCCTAACCCATACCCTACGCCATAACCGAACCCGTACCCGAACCCGTACACTAAGCCGTACCTAACCCTAACCATAACCCTAACCCTAAACCTAAACCTAACCCTAACCCTAAGCTACCCTTGACTGCTTCTGCCTCCAATAGATTTCCTAAGCACTAGTGTATTAAGGAACAGGTTAAAAAGAGAATCCTAATGTGATTTCAGGATAATGGGTGTGTTCCTTATCTTCTCCTACTGTCTAAACTCTTCTCCATGGCTGGACCCCCAAATAATATTCCTTGACGTGCTAAGGGGTATCTAGGGAGTGGGATAGGTTTAATAACTACCCTAACCCTAACGCGTACCCTAACCCTAACCCCTACCCTAACCCTAACACGAACCCTAATCCTAACCCGTACCCTAAACCGAGCCTTAACCTTCAAACTAACCCTAACCCTAACCCTAACCCATACGCTACGCCGTACACGAACCCGTACCCGAACCCGTACCCTAAGCCGTACCCTAACCCTAACCCTAACCCTAAGCTACCCTTGACTGCTTCTGCCTCCAATAGATTTCCTAAGCACTAGTGTTTTAAGGAACAGGTTAAAAAGAGAATCCTAATGTGATTTCTTTATAATGGGTGTGTTCCTTATCTTCTCCTAGTGTCTAAACTCTTCTCCATGGCTGGACCCCCAAATAATATTCCTTGACGTGCTAAGGGGTATCTAGAGTGTGGGATAGGTTTAATAACTACCCTAACCCTAACGCGTACCCTAACCCTAACACCTACCCTAACCCTAACACGTACCCTAATCCTAACCCGTAACCTAAACCGAGCCCTAACCCTCAAACTAACCCTAACCCTAAACCTAACCCATACCCTACGCCGTACCCGAACCCGTACCCGAACCCGTACCCGAACCCGTACCCTAAGCCGTACCCTAAACCTAACCCTAACCCTAAGCTACCCTTGACTGCTTCTGCCTCCAATAGATTTCCTAAGCACTAGTGTTTTAAGGAACAGGTTAAAAAGAGAATCCTAATGTGATTTCTTGATAATGGGTGTGTTCCTTATCTTCTCCTAGTGTCTAAACTCTTCTCCATGGCTGGACCCCCAAATAATATTCCTTGACGTGCTAAGGGGTATCTAGAGAGTGGGATAGGTTTAATAACTACCCTAACCCTAACGCGTACCCTAACCCTAACCCCTCCCCTAACCCTAACACGAACCCTAATCCTAACTCGTACCCTAAACCGAGCCCTAACCTTCAAACTAACCCTAACCCTAACCCAAACCCATACCGTACGCCGTACACGAACCCGTACCCGAACCCGTACCCTAAGCCGTGTCCTAACACTAGCCCTAACCCTAACCCTAACCTTAATCTACCCTTGACTGCTTTTGCCTCCAATAGATTTCCTAAGCACTAGTGTTTTAAGGAACAGGTTAAAAAGAGAATCCTAATGTGATTTCTTGATAATGGGTGTGTTCCTTATCTTCTCCTAGTCTCTAAACTCTTCTCCATGGCTGGACCCCCAAATAATATTCCTTGACGTGCTATGGGGTATCTAGAGAGTGGGATAGGTTTAATAACTACCCTAACCCTAACGCGTAACCTAACCCTAACCCCTACCCTAACCCTAACACGAACCCTAATCCTAACCCGTACCCTAAACCGAGCCCTAACCTTCAAACTAACCCTAACCCTAACCCTAACCCATACCCTACAGCGTACACGAACCCGTACCCGAACCCGTACCCTAAGCCGTACCCTAACCCTAACCCTAACCCTAAGCTACCCTTGACTGCTTCTGCCTCCAATAGATTTCCTAAGCACTAGTGTTTTAAGGAACAGGTTAAAAAGAGAATCCTAATGTGATTTCTTGATAATGGGTGTGTTCCTTATCTTCTCCTAGTGTCTAAACTCTTCTCCATGGCTGGACCCCCAAATAATATTCCTTGACGTGCTAAGGGTTATCTAGAGAGTGGGATAGGTTTAATAACTACCCTAACCCTAACGCGTACCCTAACCCTAACCTCTACCCTAACCCTAACACGTACCCTAATCCTAACCCGTAACCTAAACCGAGCCCTAACCCTCAAACTAACCCTAAACCTAACCCTAACCCATACCCTACGCCATACCCGAACCCGTACCCGAACCCGTACACTAAGCCGTACCTAACCCTAACCATAACCCTAACCCTAAACCTAACCCTAACCCTAACCCTAAGCTACCCTTGACTGCTTCTGCCTCCAATAGATTTCCTAAGCACTAGTGTATTAAGGAACAGGTTAAAAAGAGAATGCTAATGTGATTTCAGGATAATGGGTGTGTTCCTTATCTTCTCCTACTGTCTAAACTCTTCTCCATGGCTGGACCCCCAAATAATATTCCTTGACGTGCTAAGGGGTATCTAGGGAGTGGGATAGGTTTAATAACTACCCTAACCCTAACGCGTACCCTAACCCTAACACGAACCCTAATCCTAACCCGTACCCTAAACCGAGCCCTAACCTTCAAACTAACCCTAACCCTAACCCTAACCCATACGCTACGCCGTACACGAACCCGTACCCGAACCCGTACCCTAAGCCGTACCCTAACCCTAACCCTAACCCTAAGCTACCCTTGACTGCTTCTGCCTCCAATAGATTTCCTAAGCACTAGTGTTTTAAGGAACAGGTTAAAAAGAGAATCCTAATGTGATTTCTTTATAATGGGTGTGTTCCTTATCTTCTCCTAGTGTCTAAACTCTTCTCCATGGCTGGACCCCCAAATAATATTCCTTGACGTGCTAAGGGGTATCTAGAGTGTGGGATAGGTTTAATAACTACCCTAACCCTAACGCGTACCCTAACCCTAACACCTACCCTAACCCTAACACGTACCCTAATCCTAACCCGTAACCTAAACCGAGCCCTAACCCTCAAACTAACCCTAACCCTAAACCTAACCCATACCCTACGCCGTACCCGAACCCGTACCCGAACCCGTACCCGAACCCGTACCCTAAGCCGTACCCTAACCCTAACCCTAACCCTAAGCTACCCTTGACTGCTTCTGCCTCCAATAGATTTCCTAAGCACTAGTGTTTTAAGGAACAGGTTAAAAAGAGAATCCTAATGTGATTTCAGGATAATGGGTGTGTTCCTTATCTTCTCCTAGTGTCTAAACTCTTCTCCATGGCTGGACCCCCAAATAATATTCCTTAACGTGCTAAGGGGTATCTAGAGAGTGGGATAGGTTTAATAACTACCCTAACCCTAACGCGTACCCTAACCCTAACCCCTACCCTAACCCTAACACGTACCCTAATCCTAACCCGTAACATAAACCGAGCCCTAACCCTCAAACTAACCCTAACCCTAAACCTAACCCATACCCTACGCCGTACCCGAACCCGTAACCGAACCCGTACCCGAACCCGTACCCTAAGCCGTACCCTAACCCTAACCCTAATCCTAAGCTACCCTTGACTGCTTCTGCCTCCAATAGATTTCCTAAGCACTAGTGTTTTAAGGAACAGGTTAAAAAGAGAATCCTAATGTGATTTCTTGATAATGGGTGTGTTCCTTATCTTCTCCTAGTGTCTAAACTCTTCTCCATGGCTGGACCCCCAAATAATATTCCTTGACGTGCTAAGGGGTATCTAGAGAGTGTGATAGGTTTAATAACTACCCTAACCCTAACGCGTACCCTAACCCTAACCCCTACCCTAACCCTAAGACGTACCCTAATCCTAACCCGTACCCTAAACCGAGCCCTAACCCTCAAACTAACCTTAACCCTAACCCATATCCTACGCCATACACAAACGCGTACCCGAACCCGTACCCGAACCCGTACCCTAAGCCGTACCCTAACCCAAACCCTAACCCTAAGCTACCCTTGACTGCTTCTGCCTCCAATAGATTTCCTAAGCACTAGTGTTTTAAGGAACAGGTTAAAAAGAGAATCCTAATGTGATTTATTGATAATGGGTGTGTTCCTTATCTTCTCCTAGTGTCTAAACTCTTCTCCATGGCTGCACCCCCAAATAATATTCCTTGACGTGCTAAGGGGTATCTAGAGAGTGGGATATGTTTAATAACTACCCTAACCCTAACGCGTACCCTAACCCTAACCCCTACCCTAACCCTAACACGTACACTAATCCTAACACGTAACCTAAACCGAGCCCTAACCCTCAAACTATCCCTAACCCTAAACCTAACCCATACCCTACGCCGTACCCGAACCCGTACCCGAACCCGTACCCTAAGCCGTACCCTAACCCTAACCCTAACCCTAAGCTACCCTTGACTGCTTCTGCCTCCAATAGATTTCCTAAGCACTAGTGTTTTAAGGAACAGGTTAAAAAGAGAATCCTAATGTGATTTCTTGATAATGGGTGTGTTCCTTATCTTCTCCTAGTGTCTAAACTCTTCTCCATGGCTGGACCCCCAAATAATATTCCTTGACGTGCTAAGGGTTATCTAGAGAGTGGGATAGGTTTAATAACTACCCTAACCCTAACGCGTACCCTAACCCTAACCTCTACCCTAACCCTAAGACGTACCTAATCCTAACCCGTAACCTAAACCGAGCCCTAACCCTCAAACTAACCCTAACCCTAACCCTAACCCATACCCTACGCCATAACCGAACCCGTACCCGAACCCGTACACTAAGCCGTACCTAACCCTAACCATAACCCTAACCCTAAACCTAAACCTAACCCTAACCCTAAGCTACCCTTGACTGCTTCTGCCTCCAATAGATTTCCTAAGCACTAGTGTATTAAGGAACAGGTTAAAAAGAGAATCCTAATGTGATTTCAGGATAATGGGTGTGTTCCTTATCTTCTCCTACTGTCTAAACTCTTCTCCATGGCTGGACCCCCAAATAATATTCCTTGACGTGCTAAGGGGTATCTAGGGAGTGGGATAGGTTTAATAACTACCCTAACCCTAACGCGTACCCTAACCCTAACCCCTACCCTAACCCTAACACGAACCCTAATCCTAACCCGTACCCTAAACCGAGCCTTAACCTTCAAACTAACCCTAACCCTAACCCTAACCCATACGCTACGCCGTACACGAACCCGTACCCGAACCCGTACCCTAAGCCGTACCCTAACCCTAACCCTAACCCTAAGCTACCCTTGACTGCTTCTGCCTCCAATAGATTTCCTAAGCACTAGTGTTTTAAGGAACAGGTTAAAAAGAGAATCCTAATGTGATTTCTTGATAATGGGTGTGTTCCTTATCTTCTCCTAGTGTCTAAACTCTTCTCCATGGCTGGACCCCCAAATAATATTCCTTGACGTGCTAAGGGGTATCTAGAGTGTGGGATAGGTTTAATAACTACCCTAACCCTAACGCGTACCCTAACCCTAACACCTACCCTAACCCTAACACGTACCCTAATCCTAACCCGTAACCTAAACCGAGCCCTAACCCTCAAACTAACCCTAACCCTAAACCTAACCCATACCCTACGCCGTACCCGAACCCGTACCCGAACCCGTACCCGAACCCGTACCCTAAGCCGTACCCTAAACCTAACCCTAACCCTAAGCTACCCTTGACTGCTTCTGCCTCCAATAGATTTCCTAAGCACTAGTGTTTTAAGGAACAGGTTAAAAAGAGAATCCTAATGTGATTTCTTGATAATGGGTGTGTTCCTTATCTTCTCCTAGTGTCTAAACTCTTCTCCATGGCTGGACCCCCAAATAATATTCCTTGACGTGCTAAGGGGTATCTAGAGAGTGGGATAGGTTTAATAACTACCCTAACCCTAACGCGTACCCTAACCCTAACCCCTCCCCTAACCCTAACACGAACCCTAATCCTAACTCGTACCCTAAACCGAGCCCTAACCTTCAAACTAACCCTAACCCTAACCCAAACCCATACCGTACGCCGTACACGAACCCGTACCCGAACCCGTACCCTAAGCCGTGTCCTAACACTAGCCCTAACCCTAACCCTAACCTTAATCTACCCTTGACTGCTTTTGCCTCCAATAGATTTCCTAAGCACTAGTGTTTTAAGGAACAGGTTAAAAAGAGAATCCTAATGTGATTTCTTGATAATGGGTGTGTTCCTTATCTTCTCCTAGTCTCTAAACTCTTCTCCATGGCTGGACCCCCAAATAATATTCCTTGACGTGCTATGGGGTATCTAGAGAGTGGGATAGGTTTAATAACTACCCTAACCCTAACGCGTAACCTAACCCTAACCCCTACCCTAACCCTAACACGAACCCTAATCCTAACCCGTACCCTAAACCGAGCCCTAACCTTCAAACTAACCCTAACCCTAACCCTAACCCATACCCTACAGCGTACACGAACCCGTACCCGAACCCGTACCCTAAGCCGTACCCTAACCCTAACCCTAACCCTAAGCTACCCTTGACTGCTTCTGCCTCCAATAGATTTCCTAAGCACTAGTGTTTTAAGGAACAGGTTAAAAAGAGAATCCTAATGTGATTTCTTGATAATGGGTGTGTTCCTTATCTTCTCCTAGTGTCTAAACTCTTCTCCATGGCTGGACCCCCAAATAATATTTCTTGACGTGCTAAGGGTTATCTAGAGAGTGGGATAGGTTTAATAACTACCCTAACCCTAACGCGTACCCTAACCCTAACCTCTACACTAACCCTAACACGTACCCTAATCCTAACCCGTAACCTAAACCGAGCCCTAACCCTCAAACTAACCCTAAACCTAACCCTAACCCATACCCTACGCCATACCCGAACCCGTACCCGAACCCGTACACTAAGCCGTACCTAACCCTAACCATAACCCTAACCCTAAACCTAACCCTAACCCTAACCCTAAGCTACCCTTGACTGCTTCTGCCTCCAATAGATTTCCTAAGCACTAGTGTATTAAGGAACAGGTTAAAAAGAGAATGCTAATGTGATTTCAGGATAATGGGTGTGTTCCTTATCTTCTCCTACTGTCTAAACTCTTCTCCATGGCTGGACCCCCAAAAATATTCCTTGACGTGCTAAGGGGTATCTAGGGAGTGGGATAGGTTTAATAACTACCCTAACCCTAACGCGTACCCTAACCCTAACTCCTACCCTAACCCTAACACGAACCCTAATCCTAACCCGTACCCTAAACCGAGCCCTAACCTTCAAACTAACCCTAACCCTAACCCTAACCCATACGCTACGCCGTACACGAACCCGTACCCGAACCCGTACCCTAAGCCGTACCCTAACCCTAACCCTAACCCTAAGCTACCCTTGACTGCTTCTGCCTCCAATAGATTTCCTAAGCACTAGTGTTTTAAGGAACAGGTTAAAAAGAGAATCCTAATGTGATTTCTTTATAATGGGTGTGTTCCTTATCTTCTCCTAGTGTCTAAACTCTTCTCCATGGCTGGACCCCCAAATAATATTCCTTGACGTGCTAAGGGGTATCTAGAGTGTGGGATAGGTTTAATAACTACCCTAACCCTAACGCGTACCCTAACCCTAACACCTACCCTAACCCTAACACGTACCCTAATCCTAACCCGTAACCTAAACCGAGCCCTAACCCTCAAACTAACCCTAACCCTAAACCTAACCCATACCCTACGCCGTACCCGAACCCGTACCCGAACCCGTACCCGAACCCGTACCCTAAGCCGTACCCTAACCCTAACCCTAACCCTAAGCTACCCTTGACTGCTTCTGCCTCCAATAGATTTCCTAAGCACTAGTGTTTTAAGGAACAGGTTAAAAAGAGAATCCTAATGTGATTTCAGGATAATGGGTGTGTTCCTTATCTTCTCCTAGTGTCTAAACTCTTCTCCATGGCTGGACCCCCAAATAATATTCCTTAACGTGCTAAGGGGTATCTAGAGAGTGGGATAGGTTTAATAACTACCCTAACCCTAACGCGTACCCTAACCCTAACCCCTACCCTAACCCTAACACGTACCCTAATCCTAACCCGTAACATAAACCGAGCCCTAACCCTCAAACTAACCCTAACCCTAAACCTAACCCATACCCTACGCCGTACCCGAACCCGTAACCGAACCCGTACCCGAACCCGTACCCTAAGCCGTACCCTAACCCTAACCCTAACCCTAAGCTACCCTTGACTGCTTCTGCCTCCAATAGATTTCCTAAGCACTAGTGTTTTAAGGAACAGGTTAAAAAGAGAATCCTAATGTGATTTCTTGATAATGGGTGTGTTCCTTATCTTCTCCTAGTGTCTAAACTCTTCTCCATGGCTGGACCCCCAAATAATATTCCTTGACGTGCTAAGGGGTATCTAGAGAGTGGGATAGGTTTAATAACTACCCTAACCCTAACGCGTACCCTAACCCTAACCCCTACCCTAACCCTAACACGTACCCTAATCCTAACCCGTACCCTAAACCGAGCCCTAACCTTCAAACTAACCCTAACCCTAACCCATACCCTACGCCGTACACGAACCCGTACCCGAAACCGTACCCTAAGCCGTACCCTAACCCTAACCCTAACCCTAAACGTAACCCTAACCCTAAGCTACCCTTGACTGCTTCTGCCTCCAATAGATTTCCTAAGCACTAGTGTTTTAAGGAACAGGTTAAAAAGAGAATCCTAATGTGATTTCTTGATAATGGGTGTGTTCCTTATCTTCTCCTAGTGTCTAAACTCTTCTCCATGGCTGGACACCCAAATAATATTCCTTGACGTGCTAAGGGGTATCTAGAGAGTGGGATAGGTTTAATAACTACCCTAACCCTAACGCGTACCCTAACCCTAACACGAACCCTAATCCTAACCCGTACCCTAAACCGAGCCCTAACCCTCAAACTAACCCTAACCCTAACCCTAACCCATACCCTACGCCGTACCCGAACCCGTACCCGAACCCGTACCCTAAGCCGTACCCTAAAGCTAACCCTAACCCTAACCCTAACCCTAACCCTAAGCTACCCTTGACTGCTTCTGCCTCCAATAGATTTCCTAAGCACTAGTGTTTTAAGGAACAGGTTAAAAAGAGAATCCTAATGTGATTTCTTGATAATGGGTGTGTTCCTCATCTTCTCCTACTGTCTAAATTCTTCTCCATGGCTGGAACCCCAAATAATATTCCTTGACTTGCTAAGGGGTATCTAGGGAGTGGGATAGGTTTAATAACTACCCTAACCCTAACGCGTACCCTAACCCTAACCCCTACCCTAACCCTAACACGAACCCTAATCCTAACCCGTACCCTAAACCGAGCCCTAACCTTCAAACTAACCCTAACCCTAACCCTAACCCATACCCTACGCCATACACGAACCCGTACCCGAACCCGTACCCTAAGCCGTACCCTAACCCTAACCCTAACCCTAACCCTAACCCTAAGCTACCCTTGACTGCTTCTGCCTCCAATAGATTTCCTAAGCACTAGTGTTTTAAGGAACAGGTTAAAAAGAGAATCCTAATGTGATTTCTTGATAATGGGTGTGTTCCTTATCTTCTCCTAGTGTCTAAACTCTTCTCCATGGCTGGACACCCAAATAATATTCCTTGACGTGCTAAGGGGTATCTAGAGAGTGGGATAGGTTTAATAACTACCCTAACCCTAACGCGTACCCTAACCCTAACCCCTACCCTAAACCTAACACGTACCCTAATCCTAACCCGTACCCTACACCGAGCCCTAACCCTCAAACTAACCCTAACCCTAACCCTAACCCATATCGTACGCCATACCCAAACCCGTACCCGAAACCGTACCCGAACCCGTACCCTAATCCGTACCCTAACCCAAACCCTAACCCTAAGCTACCCTTGACTGCTTCTGCCTCCAATAGATTTCCTAAGCACTAGTGTTTTAAGGAACAGGTTAAAAAGAGAATCCTAATGTGATTTCTTGATAATGGGTGTGTTCCTTATCTTCTCCTAGTGTCTAAACTCTTCTCCATGGCTGGACCCCCAAATAATATTCCTTGACGTGCTAAGGGGTATCTAGAGAGTGGGATAGGTTTAGTAACTACCCTAACCCTAACGCGTACCCTAACCCTAACCCCTACCCTAACCCTAACACGTACCCTAACCCTAAGCCGTACCCTAACCCAAACCCTAACCCTAAGCTACCCTTGACTGCTTCTGCCTCCAATAGATTTCCTAAGCAGTAGTGTTTTAAGGAACAGGTTAAAAAGAGAATCCTAATGTGATTTATTGATAATGGGTGTGTTCCTTATCTTCTCCTAGTGTCTAAACTCTTCTCCATGGCTGGACCCCCAAATAATATTCCTTGACGTGCTAAGGGGTATCTAGAGAGTGGGATAGGTTTAATAACTACCCTAACCCTAACGCGTACCCTAACCCTAACCCCTACCCTAACCCTAACACGTACCCTAACCCTAAGCCGTACCCTAACCCAAACCCTAACCCTAAGCTACCCTTGACTGCTTCTGCCTCCAATAGATTTCCTAAGCACTAGTGTTTTAAGGAACAGGTTAAAAAGAGAATCCTAATGTGATTTCTTGATAATGGGTGTGTTCTTTATCTTCTCCTAGTGTCTAAACTCTTCTCCATGGCTGGACCCCCAAAAAATATTCCTTGACGTGCTAAGGGATATCTAGGGAGTGGGATAGGTTTAATAACTACCCTAACCCTAACGCGTACCCTAACCCTAACCCCTACCCTAACCCTAACACGTACCCTAATCCTAACCCGTACCCTAAACCGAGCCCTAACCTTCAAACTAAACCTAACCCTAACCCATACCCTACGCCGTACACGAACCCGTACCCGAAACCGTACCCTAATTCGTACCCTAACCCTAACCCTAACCCTAAACCTAACCCTAACCCTAAGCTACCCTTGACTGCTTCTGCCTCCAATAGATTTCCTAAGCACTAGTGTTTTAAGGAACAGGTTAAAAAGAGAATCCTAATGTGATTTCTTGATAATGGGTGTGTTCCTTATCTTCTCCTAGTGTCTAAACACTTCTCCATGGCTGGACACCCAAATAATATTCCTTGACGTGCTAAGGGGTATCTAGAGAGTGGGATAGGTTTAATAACTACCCTAACCCTAACGCGTACCCTAACCCTAACACGTACCCTAATCCTAACCCGTACCCTAAACCGAGCCCTAACCCTCAAACTAACCCTAACCCTAACCCTAACCCATACCCTACGCCGTACCCGAACCCGTACCCGAACCCGTACCCTAAGCCGTACCCTAACCCTAACCCTAACCCTAACCCTAACCCTAAGCTACCCTTGACTGCTTCTGCCTCCAATAGATTTCCTAAGCACTAGTGTTTTAAGGAACAGGTTAAAAAGAGAATCCTAATGTGATTTCTTGATAATGGGTGTGTTCCTTATCTTCTCCTAGTGTCTAAACTCTTCTCCATGGCTGGACCCCCAAATAATATTCCTTGACGTGCTAAGGGGTATCTAGAGAGTGGGATAGGTTTAATAACTACCCTAACCCTAACGCGTACCCTAACCCTAACCCCTACCCTAACCCTAACACGTACCCTAACCCTAAGCCGTACCCTAACCCAAACCCTAACCCTAAGCTACCCTTAACTGCTTCTGCCTCCAATAGATTTCCTAAGCAGTAGTGTTTTAAGGAACAGGTTAAAAAGAGAATCCTAATGTGATTTATTGATAATGGGTGTGTTCCTTATCTTCTCCTAGTGTCTAAACTCTTCTCCATGGCTGGACCCCCAAATAATATTCCTTGACGTGCTAAGGGGTATCTAGAGAGTGGGATAGGTTTAATAACTACCCTAACCCTAACGCGTACCCTAACCCTAACCCCTACCCTAACCCTAACACGTACCCTAACCCTAAGCCGTACCCTAACCCAAACCCTAACCCTAAGCTACCCTTGACTGCTTCTGCCTCCAATAGATTTCCTAAGCACTAGTGTTTTAAGGAACAGGTTAAAAAGAGAATCCTAATGTGATTTCTTGATAATGGGTGTGTTCTTTATCTTCTCCTAGTGTCTAAACTCTTCTCCATGGCTGGACCCCCAAAAAATATTCCTTGACGTGCTAAGGGATATCTAGGGAGTGGGATAGGTTTAATAACTACCCTAACCCTAACGCGTACCCTAACCCTAACCCCTACCCTAACCCTAACACGTACCCTAATCCTAACCCGTACCCTAAACCGAGCCCTAACCTTCAAACTAAACCTAACCCTAACCCATACCCTACGCCGTACACGAACCCGTACCCGAAACCGTACCCTAATTCGTACCCTAACCCTAACCCTAACCCTAAACCTAACCCTAACCCTAAGCTACCCTTGACTGCTTCTGCCTCCAATAGATTTCCTAAGCACTAGTGTTTTAAGGAACAGGTTAAAAAGAGAATCCTAATGTGATTTCTTGATAATGGGTGTGTTCCTTATCTTCTCCTAGTGTCTAAACACTTCTCCATGGCTGGACACCCAAATAATATTCCTTGACGTGCTAAGGGGTATCTAGAGAGTGGGATAGGTTTAATAACTACCCTAACCCTAACGCGTACCCTAACCCTAACACGTACCCTAATCCTAACCCGTACCCTAAACCGAGCCCTAACCCTCAAACTAACCCTAACCCTAACCCTAACCCATACCCTACGCCGTACCCGAACCCGTACCCGAACCCGTACCCTAAGCCGTACCCTAACCCTAACCCTAACCCTAACCCTAACCCTAAGCTACCCTTGACTGCTTCTGCCTCCAATAGATTTCCTAAGCACTAGTGTTTTAAGGAACAGGTTAAAAAGAGAATCCTAATGTGATTTCTTGATAATGGGTGTGTTCCTTATCTTCTCCTAGTGTCTAAACTCTTCTCCATGGCTGGACACCCAAATAATATTCCTTGACGTGCTAAGGGGTATCTAGAGAGTGGGATAGGTTTAATAACTACCCTAACCCTAACGCGTACCCTAACCCTAACCCCTACCCTAACCCTAACACGTACCCTAATCCTAACCCGTACCCTACACCGAGCCCTAACCCTCAAACTAACCCTAACCCTAACCCTAACCCATATCGTACGCCATACCCAAACCCGTACCCGAAACCGTACCCGAACCCGTACCCTAATCCGTACCCTAACCCAAACCCTAACCCTAAGCTACCCTTGACTGCTTCTGCCTCCAATAGATTTCCTAAGCACTAGTGTTTTAAGGAACAGGTTAAAAAGAGAATCCTAATGTGATTTCTTGATAATGGGTGTGTTCCTTATCTTCTCCTAGTGTCTAAACTCTTCTCCATGGCTGGACCCCCAAATAATATTCCTTGACGTGCTAAGGGGTATCTAGAGAGTGGGATAGGTTTAATAACTACCCTAACCCTAACGCGTACCCTAACCCTAACCCCTACCCTAACCCTAACACGTACCCTAACCCTAAGCCGTACCCTAACCCAAACCCTAACCCTAAGCTACCCTTGACTGCTTCTGCCTCCAATAGATTTCCTAAGCAGTAGTGTTTTAAGGAACAGGTTAAAAAGAGAATCCTAATGTGATTTATTGATAATGGGTGTGTTCCTTATCTTCTCCTAGTGTCTAAACTCTTCTCCATGGCTGGACCCCCAAATAATATTCCTTGACGTGCTAAGGGGTATCTAGAGAGTGGGATAGGTTTAATAACTACCCTAACCCTAACGCGTACCCTAACCCTAACGCGTACCCTAACCCTAACACGTACCCTAACCCTAAGCCGTACCCTAACCCAAACCCTAACCCTAAGCTACCCTTGACTGCTTCTGCCTCCAATAGATTTCCTAAGCACTAGTGTTTTAAGGAACAGGTTAAAAAGAGAATCCTAATGTGATTTCTTGATAATGGGTGTGTTCTTTATCTTCTCCTAGTGTCTAAACTCTTCTCCATGGCTGGACCCCCAAAAAATATTCCTTGACGTGCTAAGGGATATCTAGGGAGTGGGATAGGTTTAATAACTACCCTAACCCTAACGCGTACCCTAACCCTAACCCCTACCCTAACCCTAACACGTACCCTAATCCTAACCCGTACCCTAAACCGAGCCCTAACCTTCAAACTAAACCTAACCCTAACCCATACCCTACGCCGTACACGAACCCGTACCCGAAACCGTACCCTAATTCGTACCCTAACCCTAACCCTAACCCTAAACCTAACCCTAACCCTAAGCTACCCTTGACTGCTTCTGCCTCCAATAGATTTCCTAAGCACTAGTGTTTTAAGGAACAGGTTAAAAAGAGAATCCTAATGTGATTTCTTGATAATGGGTGTGTTCCTTATCTTCTCCTAGTGTCTAAACACTTCTCCATGGCTGGACACCCAAATAATATTCCTTGACGTGCTAAGGGGTATCTAGAGAGTGGGATAGGTTTAATAACTACCCTAACCCTAACGCGTACCCTAACCCTAACACGTACCCTAATCCTAACCCGTACCCTAAACCGAGCCCTAACCCTCAAACTAACCCTAACCCTAACCCTAACCCATACCCTACGCCGTACCCGAACCCGTACCCGAACCCGTACCCTAAGCCGTACCCTAAAGCTAACCCTAACCCTAACCCTAACCCTAACCCTAAGCTACCCTTGACTGCTTCTGCCTCCAATAGATTTCCTAAGCACTAGTGTTTTAAGGAACAGGTTAAAAAGAGAATCCTAATGTGATTTCTTGATAATGGGTGTGTTCCTTATCTTCTCCTAGTGTCTAAACTCTTCTCCATGGCTGGACACCCAAATAATATTCCTTGACGTGCTAAGGGGTATCTAGAGAGTGGGATAGGTTTAATAACTACCCTAACCCTAACGCGTACCCTAACCCTAACCTCTACCCTAACCCTAAGACGTACCCTAATCCTAACCCGTAACCTAAACCGAGCCCTAACCCTCAAACTAACCCTAACCCTAACCCTAACCCATACCCTACGCCATAACAGAACCCGTACCCGAACCCGTACACTAAGCCGTACATAACCCTAACCATAACCCTAACCCTAACCCTAAACCTAACCCTAACCCTAAGCTACCCTTGACTGCTTCTGCCTCCAATAGATTTCCTAAGCACTAGTGTATTAAGGAACAGGTTAAAAAGAGAATCCTAATGTGATTTCAGGATAATGGGTGTGTTCCTTATCTTCTCCTACTGTCTAAACTCTTCTCCATGGCTGGACCCCCAAATAATATTCCTTGACGTGCTAAGGGGTATCTAGGGAGTGGGATAGGTTTAATAACTACCCTAACCCTAACGCGTACCCTAACCCTAACCCCTACCCTAACCCTAACACGAACCCTAATCCTAACCCGTACCCTAAACCGAGCCCTAACCTTCAAACTAACCCTAACCCTAACCCTAACCCATACGCTACGCCGTACACGAACCCGTACCCGAACCCGTACCCTAAGCCGTACCCTAACCCTAACCCTAATCCTAAGCTACCCTTGACTGCTTCTGCCTCCAATAGATTTCCTAAGCACTAGTGTTTTAAGGAACAGGTTAAAAAGAGAATCCTAATGTGATTTCTTGATAATGGGTGTGTTCCTTATCTTCTCCTAGTGTCTAAACTCTTCTCCATGGCTGGACCCCCAAATAATATTCCTTGACGTGCTAAGGGGTATCTAGAGAGTGGGATAGGTTTAATAACTACCCTAACCCTAACGCGTACCCTAACCCTAACACGTACCCTAATCCTAACCCGTACCCTAAACCGAGCCCTAACCCTCAAACTAACCCTAACCCTAACCCTAACCCATACCCTACGCCGTACCCGAACCCGTACCCGAACCCGTACCCTAAGCCGTACCCTAACCCTAACCCTAACCCTAACCCTAACCCTAAGCTACCCTTGACTGCTTCTGCCTCCAATAGATTTCCTAAGCACTAGTGTTTTAAGGAACAGGTTAAAAAGAGAATCCTAATGTGATTTCTTGATAATGGGTGTGTTCCTTATCTTCTCCTAGTGTCTAAACTCTTCTCCATGGCTGGACCCCCAAATAATATTCCTTGACGTGCTAAGGGGTATCTAGAGAGTGGGATAGGTTTAATAACTACCCTAACCCTAACGCGTACCCTAACCCTAACCCCTACCCTAACCCTAACACGTACCCTAACCCTAAGCCGTACCCTAACCCAAACCCTAACCCTAAGCTACCCTTAACTGCTTCTGCCTCCAATAGATTTCCTAAGCAGTAGTGTTTTAAGGAACAGGTTAAAAAGAGAATCCTAATGTGATTTATTGATAATGGGTGTGTTCCTTATCTTCTCCTAGTGTCTAAACTCTTCTCCATGGCTGGACCCCCAAATAATATTCCTTGACGTGCTAAGGGGTATCTAGAGAGTGGGATAGGTTTAATAACTACCCTAACCCTAACGCGTACCCTAACCCTAACCCCTACCCTAACCCTAACACGTACCCTAACCCTAAGCCGTACCCTAACCCAAACCCTAACCCTAAGCTACCCTTGACTGCTTCTGCCTCCAATAGATTTCCTAAGCACTAGTGTTTTAAGGAACAGGTTAAAAAGAGAATCCTAATGTGATTTCTTGATAATGGGTGTGTTCTTTATCTTCTCCTAGTGTCTAAACTCTTCTCCATGGCTGGACCCCCAAAAAATATTCCTTGACGTGCTAAGGGATATCTAGGGAGTGGGATAGGTTTAATAACTACCCTAACCCTAACGCGTACCCTAACCCTAACCCCTACCCTAACCCTAACACGTACCCTAATCCTAACCCGTACCCTAAACCGAGCCCTAACCTTCAAACTAAACCTAACCCTAACCCATACCCTACGCCGTACACGAACCCGTACCCGAAACCGTACCCTAATTCGTACCCTAACCCTAACCCTAACCCTAAACCTAACCCTAACCCTAAGCTACCCTTGACTGCTTCTGCCTCCAATAGATTTCCTAAGCACTAGTGTTTTAAGGAACAGGTTAAAAAGAGAATCCTAATGTGATTTCTTGATAATGGGTGTGTTCCTTATCTTCTCCTAGTGTCTAAACACTTCTCCATGGCTGGACACCCAAATAATATTCCTTGACGTGCTAAGGGGTATCTAGAGAGTGGGATAGGTTTAATAACTACCCTAACCCTAACGCGTACCCTAACCCTAACACGTACCCTAATCCTAACCCGTACCCTAAACCGAGCCCTAACCCTCAAACTAACCCTAACCCTAACCCTAACCCATACCCTACGCCGTACCCGAACCCGAACCCGAACCCGTACCCTAAGCCGTACCCTAACCCTAACCCTAACCCTAACCCTAACCCTAAGCTACCCTTGACTGCTTCTGCCTCCAATAGATTTCCTAAGCACTAGTGTTTTAAGGAACAGGTTAAAAAGAGAATCCTAATGTGATTTCTTGATAATGGGTGTGTTCCTTATCTTCTCCTAGTGTCTAAACTCTTCTCCATGGCTGGACACCCAAATAATATTCCTTGACGTGCTAAGGGGTATCTAGAGAGTGGGATAGGTTTAATAACTACCCTAACCCTAACGCGTACCCTAACCCTAACCCCTACCCTAACCCTAACACGTACCCTAATCCTAACCCGTACCCTACACCGAGCCCTAACCCTCAAACTAACCCTAACCCTAACCCTAACCCATATCGTACGCCATACCCAAACCCGTACCCGAAACCGTACCCGAACCCGTACCCTAATCCGTACCCTAACCCAAACCCTAACCCTAAGCTACCCTTGACTGCTTCTGCCTCCAATAGATTTCCTAAGCACTAGTGTTTTAAGGAACAGGTTAAAAAGAGAATCCTAATGTGATTTCTTGATAATGGGTGTGTTCCTTATCTTCTCCTAGTGTCTAAACTCTTCTCCATGGCTGGACCCCCAAATAATATTCCTTGACGTGCTAAGGGGTATCTAGAGAGTGGGATAGGTTTAATAACTACCCTAACCCTAACGCGTACCCTAACCCTAACCCCTACCCTAACCCTAACACGTACCCTAACCCTAAGCCGTACCCTAACCCAAACCCTAACCCTAAGCTACCCTTGACTGCTTCTGCCTCCAATAGATTTCCTAAGCAGTAGTGTTTTAAGGAACAGGTTAAAAAGAGAATCCTAATGTGATTTATTGATAATGGGTGTGTTCCTTATCTTCTCCTAGTGTCTAAACTCTTCTCCATGGCTGGACCCCCAAATAATATTCCTTGACGTGCTAAGGGGTATCTAGAGAGTGGGATAGGTTTAATAACTACCCTAACCCTAACGCGTACCCTAACCCTAACGCGTACCCTAACCCTAACACGTACCCTAACCCTAAGCCGTACCCTAACCCAAACCCTAAACCTAAGCTACCCTTGACTGCTTCTGCCTCCAATAGATTTCCTAAGCACTAGTGTTTTAAGGAACAGGTTAAAAAGAGAATCCTAATGTGATTTCTTGATAATGGGTGTGTTCTTTATCTTCTCCTAGTGTCTAAACTCTTCTCCATGGCTGGACCCCCAAAAAATATTCCTTGACGTGCTAAGGGATATCTAGGGAGTGGGATAGGTTTAATAACTACCCTAACCCTAACGCGTACCCTAACCCTAACCCCTACCCTAACCCTAACACGTACCCTAATCCTAACCCGTACCCTAAACCGAGCCCTAACCTTCAAACTAAACCTAACCCTAACCCATACCCTACGCCGTACACGAACCCGTACCCGAAACCGTACCCTAATTCGTACCCTAACCCTAACCCTAACCCTAAACCTAACCCTAACCCTAAGCTACCCTTGACTGCTTCTGCCTCCAATAGATTTCCTAAGCACTAGTGTTTTAAGGAACAGGTTAAAAAGAGAATCCTAATGTGATTTCTTGATAATGGGTGTGTTCCTTATCTTCTCCTAGTGTCTAAACACTTCTCCATGGCTGGACACCCAAATAATATTCCTTGACGTGCTAAGGGGTATCTAGAGAGTGGGATAGGTTTAATAACTACCCTAACCCTAACGCGTACCCTAACCCTAACACGTACCCTAATCCTAACCCGTACCCTAAACCGAGCCCTAACCCTCAAACTAACCCTAACCCTAACCCTAACCCATACCCTACGCCGTACCCGAACCCGTACCCGAACCCGTACCCTAAGCCGTACCCTAAAGCTAACCCTAACCCTAACCCTAACCCTAACCCTAAGCTACCCTTGACTGCTTCTGCCTCCAATAGATTTCCTAAGCACTAGTGTTTTAAGGAACAGGTTAAAAAGAGAATCCTAATGTGATTTCTTGATAATGGGTGTGTTCCTTATCTTCTCCTAGTGTCTAAACTCTTCTCCATGGCTGGACACCCAAATAATATTCCTTGACGTGCTAAGGGGTATCTAGAGAGTGGGATAGGTTTAATAACTACCCTAACCCTAACGCGTACCCTAACCCTAACCTCTACCCTAACCCTAAGACGTACCCTAATCCTAACCCGTAACCTAAACCGAGCCCTAACCCTCAAACTAACCCTAACCCTAACCCTAACCCATACCCTACGCCATAACAGAACCCGTACCCGAACCCGTACACTAAGCCGTACCTAACCCTAACCATAACCCTAACCCTAAACCTAAACCTAACCCTAACCCTAAGCTACCCTTGACTGCTTCTGCCTCCAATAGATTTCCTAAGCACTAGTGTATTAAGGAACAGGTTAAAAAGAGAATCCTAATGTGATTTCAGGATAATGGGTGTGTTCCTTATCTTCTCCTACTGTCTAAACTCTTCTCCATGGCTGGACCCCCAAATAATATTCCTTGACGTGCTAAGGGGTATCTAGGGAGTGGGATAGGTTTAATAACTACCCTAACCCTAACGCGTACCCTAACCCTAACCCCTACCCTAACCCTAACACGAACCCTAATCCTAACCCGTACCCTAAACCGAGCCCTAACCTTCAAACTAACCCTAACCCTAACCCTAACCCATACGCTACGCCGTACACGAACCCGTACCCGAACCCGTACCCTAAGCCGTACCCTAACCCTAACCCTAATCCTAAGCTACCCTTGACTGCTTCTGCCTCCAATAGATTTCCTAAGCACTAGTGTTTTAAGGAACAGGTTAAAAAGAGAATCCTAATGTGATTTCTTGATAATGGGTGTGTTCCTTATCTTCTCCTAGTGTCTAAACTCTTCTCCATGGCTGGACCCCCAAATAATATTCCTTGACGTGCTAAGGGGTATCTAGAGAGTGGGATAGGTTTAATAACTACCCTAACCCTAACGCGTACCCTAACCCTAACACGTACCCTAATCCTAACCCGTACCCTAAACCGAGCCCTAACCCTCAAACTAACCCTAACCCTAACCCTAACCCATACCCTACGCCGTACCCGAACCCGTACCCGAACCCGTACCCTAAGCCGTACCCTAACCCTAACCCTAACCCTAACCCTAACCCTAAGCTACCCTTGACTGCTTCTGCCTCCAATAGATTTCCTAAGCACTAGTGTTTTAAGGAACAGGTTAAAAAGAGAATCCTAATGTGATTTCTTGATAATGGGTGTGTTCCTTATCTTCTCCTAGTGTCTAAACTCTTCTCCATGGCTGGACCCCCAAATAATATTCCTTGACGTGCTAAGGGGTATCTAGAGAGTGGGATAGGTTTAATAACTACCCTAACCCTAACGCGTACCCTAACCCTAACCCCTACCCTAACCCTAACACGTACCCTAACCCTAAGCCGTACCCTAACCCAAACCCTAACCCTAAGCTACCCTTAACTGCTTCTGCCTCCAATAGATTTCCTAAGCAGTAGTGTTTTAAGGAACAGGTTAAAAAGAGAATCCTAATGTGATTTATTGATAATGGGTGTGTTCCTTATCTTCTCCTAGTGTCTAAACTCTTCTCCATGGCTGGACCCCCAAATAATATTCCTTGACGTGCTAAGGGGTATCTAGAGAGTGGGATAGGTTTAATAACTACCCTAACCCTAACGCGTACCCTAACCCTAACCCCTACCCTAACCCTAACACGTACCCTAACCCTAAGCCGTACCCTAACCCAAACCCTAACCCTAAGCTACCCTTGACTGCTTCTGCCTCCAATAGATTTCCTAAGCACTAGTGTTTTAAGGAACAGGTTAAAAAGAGAATCCTAATGTGATTTCTTGATAATGGGTGTGTTCTTTATCTTCTCCTAGTGTCTAAACTCTTCTCCATGGCTGGACCCCCAAAAAATATTCCTTGACGTGCTAAGGGATATCTAGGGAGTGGGATAGGTTTAATAACTACCCTAACCCTAACGCGTACCCTAACCCTAACCCCTACCCTAACCCTAACACGTACCCTAATCCTAACCCGTACCCTAAACCGAGCCCTAACCTTCAAACTAAACCTAACCCTAACCCATACCCTACGCCGTACACGAACCCGTACCCGAAACCGTACCCTAATTCGTACCCTAACCCTAACCCTAACCCTAAACCTAACCCTAACCCTAAGCTACCCTTGACTGCTTCTGCCTCCAATAGATTTCCTAAGCACTAGTGTTTTAAGGAACAGGTTAAAAAGAGAATCCTAATGTGATTTCTTGATAATGGGTGTGTTCCTTATCTTCTCCTAGTGTCTAAACACTTCTCCATGGCTGGACACCCAAATAATATTCCTTGACGTGCTAAGGGGTATCTAGAGAGTGGGATAGGTTTAATAACTACCCTAACCCTAACGCGTACCCTAACCCTAACACGTACCCTAATCCTAACCCGTACCCTAAACCGAGCCCTAACCCTCAAACTAACCCTAACCCTAACCCTAACCCATACCCTACGCCGTACCCGAACCCGTACCCGAACCCGTACCCTAAGCCGTACCCTAACCCTAACCCTAACCCTAACCCTAACCCTAAGCTACCCTTGACTGCTTCTGCCTCCAATAGATTTCCTAAGCACTAGTGTTTTAAGGAACAGGTTAAAAAGAGAATCCTAATGTGATTTCTTGATAATGGGTGTGTTCCTTATCTTCTCCTAGTGTCTAAACTCTTCTCCATGGCTGGACACCCAAATAATATTCCTTGACGTGCTAAGGGGTATCTAGAGAGTGGGATAGGTTTAATAACTACCCTAACCCTAACGCGTACCCTAACCCTAACCCCTACCCTAACCCTAACACGTACCCTAATCCTAACCCGTACCCTACACCGAGCCCTAACCCTCAAACTAACCCTAACCCTAACCCTAACCCATATCGTACGCCATACCCAAACCCGTACCCGAAACCGTACCCGAACCCGTACCCTAATCCGTACCCTAACCCAAACCCTAACCCTAAGCTACCCTTGACTGCTTCTGCCTCCAATAGATTTCCTAAGCACTAGTGTTTTAAGGAACAGGTTAAAAAGAGAATCCTAATGTGATTTCTTGATAATGGGTGTGTTCCTTATCTTCTCCTAGTGTCTAAACTCTTCTCCATGGCTGGACCCCCAAATAATATTCCTTGACGTGCTAAGGGGTATCTAGAGAGTGGGATAGGTTTAATAACTACCCTAACCCTAACGCGTACCCTAACCCTAACCCCTACCCTAACCCTAACACGTACCCTAACCCTAAGCCGTACCCTAACCCAAACCCTAACCCTAAGCTACCCTTGACTGCTTCTGCCTCCAATAGATTTCCTAAGCAGTAGTGTTTTAAGGAACAGGTTAAAAAGAGAATCCTAATGTGATTTATTGATAATGGGTGTGTTCCTTATCTTCTCCTAGTGTCTAAACTCTTCTCCATGGCTGGACCCCCAAATAATATTCCTTGACGTGCTAAGGGGTATCTAGAGAGTGGGATAGGTTTAATAACTACCCTAATCCTAACGCGTACCCTAACCCTAACGCGTACCCTAACCCTAACACGTACCCTAACCCTAAGCCGTACCCTAACCCAAACCCTAACCCTAAGCTACCCTTGACTGCTTCTGCCTCCAATAGATTTCCTAAGCACTAGTGTTTTAAGGAACAGGTTAAAAAGAGAATCCTAATGTGATTTCTTGATAATGGGTGTGTTCTTTATCTTCTCCTAGTGTCTAAACTCTTCTCCATGGCTGGACCCCCAAAAAATATTCCTTGACGTGCTAAGGGATATCTAGGGAGTGGGATAGGTTTAATAACTACCCTAACCCTAACGCGTACCCTAACCCTAACCCCTACCCTAACCCTAACAC
The DNA here is from genome assembly GCF_028021215.1 of Eschrichtius robustus. Taxonomy (NCBI): domain Eukaryota; kingdom Metazoa; phylum Chordata; class Mammalia; order Artiodactyla; family Eschrichtiidae; genus Eschrichtius; species Eschrichtius robustus. The sequence goes on from NW_027175188.1 coordinate 41,960, forward strand.
GTACCCTAATCCTAACCCGTACCCTAAACCGAGCCCTAACCTTCAAACTAAACCTAACCCTAACCCATACCCTACGCCGTACACGAACCCGTACCCGAAACCGTACCCTAATTCGTACCCTAACCCTAACCCTAACCCTAAACCTAACCCTAACCCTAAGCTACCCTTGACTGCTTCTGCCTCCAATAGATTTCCTAAGCACTAGTGTTTTAAGGAACAGGTTAAAAAGAGAATCCTAATGTGATTTCTTGATAATGGGTGTGTTCCTTATCTTCTCCTAGTGTCTAAACACTTCTCCATGGCTGGACACCCAAATAATATTCCTTGACGTGCTAAGGGGTATCTAGAGAGTGGGATAGGTTTAATAACTACCCTAACCCTAACGCGTACCCTAACCCTAACACGTACCCTAATCCTAACCCGTACCCTAAACCGAGCCCTAACCCTCAAACTAACCCTAACCCTAACCCTAACCCATACCCTACGCCGTACCCGAACCCGTACCCGAACCCGTACCCTAAGCCGTACCCTAAAGCTAACCCTAACCCTAACCCTAACCCTAACCCTAAGCTACCCTTGACTGCTTCTGCCTCCAATAGATTTCCTAAGCACTAGTGTTTTAAGGAACAGGTTAAAAAGAGAATCCTAATGTGATTTCTTGATAATGGGTGTGTTCCTTATCTTCTCCTAGTGTCTAAACTCTTCTCCATGGCTGGACACCCAAATAATATTCCTTGACGTGCTAAGGGGTATCTAGAGAGTGGGATAGGTTTAATAACTACCCTAACCCTAACGCGTACCCTAACCCTAACCTCTACCCTAACCCTAAGACGTACCCTAATCCTAACCCGTAACCTAAACCGAGCCCTAACCCTCAAACTAACCCTAACCCTAACCCTAACCCATACCCTACGCCATAACAGAACCCGTACCCGAACCCGTACACTAAGCCGTACCTAACCCTAACCATAACCCTAACCCTAAACCTAAACCTAACCCTAACCCTAAGCTACCCTTGACTGCTTCTGCCTCCAATAGATTTCCTAAGCACTAGTGTATTAAGGAACAGGTTAAAAAGAGAATCCTAATGTGATTTCAGGATAATGGGTGTGTTCCTTATCTTCTCCTACTGTCTAAACTCTTCTCCATGGCTGGACCCCCAAATAATATTCCTTGACGTGCTAAGGGGTATCTAGGGAGTGGGATAGGTTTAATAACTACCCTAACCCTAACGCGTACCCTAACCCTAACCCCTACCCTAACCCTAACACGAACCCTAATCCTAACCCGTACCCTAAACCGAGCCCTAACCTTCAAACTAACCCTAACCCTAACCCTAACCCATACGCTACGCCGTACACGAACCCGTACCCGAACCCGTACCCTAAGCCGTACCCTAACCCTAACCCTAATCCTAAGCTACCCTTGACTGCTTCTGCCTCCAATAGATTTCCTAAGCACTAGTGTTTTAAGGAACAGGTTAAAAAGAGAATCCTAATGTGATTTCTTGATAATGGGTGTGTTCCTTATCTTCTCCTAGTGTCTAAACTCTTCTCCATGGCTGGACCCCCAAATAATATTCCTTGACGTGCTAAGGGGTATCTAGAGAGTGTGATAGGTTTAATAACTACCCTAACCCTAACGCGTACCCTAACCCTAACCCCTACCCTAACCCTAAGACGTACCCTAATCCTAACCCGTACCCTAAACCGAGCCCTAACCCTCAAACTAACCCTAACCCTAACCCATATCCTACGCCATACACAAACGCGTACCCGAACCCGTACCCGAACCCGTACCCTAAGCCGTACCCTAACCCAAACCCTAACCCTAAGCTACCCTTGACTGCTTCTGCCTCCAATAGATTTCCTAAGCACTAGTGTTTTAAGGAACAGGTTAAAAAGAGAATCCTAATGTGATTTATTGATAATGGGTGTGTTCCTTATCTTCTCCTAGTGTCTAAACTCTTCTCCATGGCTGCACCCCCAAATAATATTCCTTGACGTGCTAAGGGGTATCTAGAGAGTGGGATATGTTTAATAACTACCCTAACCCTAACGCGTACCCTAACCCTAACCCCTACCCTAACCCTAACACGTACACTAATCCTAACACGTAACCTAAACCGAGCCCTAACCCTCAAACTAACCCTAACCCTAAACCTAACCCATACCCTACGCCGTACCCGAACCCGTACCCGAACCCGTACCCTAAGCCGTACCCTAACCCTAACCCTAACCCTAAGCTACCCTTGACTGCTTCTGCCTCCAATAGATTTCCTAAGCACTAGTGTTTTAAGGAACAGGTTAAAAAGAGAATCCTAATGTGATTTCTTGATAATGGGTGTGTTCCTTATCTTCTCCTAGTGTCTAAACTCTTCTCCATGGCTGGACCCCCAAATAATATTCCTTGACGTGCTAAGGGTTATCTAGAGAGTGGGATAGGTTTAATAACTACCCTAACCCTAACGCGTACCCTAACCCTAACCTCTACCCTAACCCTAAGACGTACCCTAATCCTAACCCGTAACCTAAACCGAGCCCTAACCCTCAAACTAACCCTAACCCTAACCCTAACCCATACCCTACGCCATAACCGAACCCGTACCCGAACCCGTACACTAAGCCGTACCTAACCCTAACCATAACCCTAACCCTAAACCTAAACCTAACCCTAACCCTAAGCTACCCTTGACTGCTTCTGCCTCCAATAGATTTCCTAAGCAATAGTGTATTAAGGAACAGGTTAAAAAGAGAATCCTAATGTGATTTCAGGATAATGGGTGTGTTCCTTATCTTCTCCTAGTGTCTAAACTCTTCTCCATGGCTGGACACCCAAATAATATTCCTTGACGTGCTAAGGGGTATCTAGAGAGTGGGATAGGTTTAATAACTACCCTAACCCTAACGCGTACCCTAACCCTAACACGTACCCTAATCCTAACCCGTACCCTAAACCGAGCCCTAACCCTCAAACTAACCCTAACCCTAACCCTAACCCATACCCTACGCCGTACCCGAACCCGTACCCGAACCCGTACCCTAAGCCGTACCCTAAAGCTAACCCTAACCCTAACCCTAACCCTAACCCTAAGCTACCCTTGACTGCTTCTGCCTCCAATAGATTTCCTAAGCACTAGTGTTTTAAGGAACAGGTTAAAAAGAGAATCCTAATGTGATTTCTTGATAATGGGTGTGTTCCTCATCTTCTCCTACTGTCTAAATTCTTCTCCATGGCTGGAACCCCAAATAATATTCCTTGACTTGCTAAGGGGTATCTAGGGAGTGGGATAGGTTTAATAACTACCCTAACCCTAACGCGTACCCTAACCCTAACCCCTACCCTAACCCTAACACGAACCCTAATCCTAACCCGTACCCTAAACCGAGCCCTAACCTTCAAACTAACCCTAACCCTAACCCTAACCCATACCCTACGCCATACACGAACCCGTACCCGAACCCGTACCCTAAGCCGTACCCTAACCCTAACCCTAACCCTAACCCTAACCCTAAGCTACCCTTGACTGCTTCTGCCTCCAATAGATTTCCTAAGCACTAGTGTTTTAAGGAACAGGTTAAAAAGAGAATCCTAATGTGATTTCTTGATAATGGGTGTGTTCCTTATCTTCTCCTAGTGTCTAAACTCTTCTCCATGGCTGGACACCCAAATAATATTCCTTGACGTGCTAAGGGGTATCTAGAGAGTGGGATAGTTTTAATAACTACCCTAACCCTAACGCGTACCCTAACCCTAACCCCTACCCTAAACCTAACACGTACCCTAATCCTAACCCGTACCCTACACCGAGCCCTAACCCTCAAACTAACCCTAACCCTAACCCTAACCCATATCGTACGCCATACCCAAACCCGTACCCGAAACCGTACCCGAACCCGTACCCTAATCCGTACCCTAACCCAAACCCTAACCCTAAGCTACCCTTGACTGCTTCTGCCTCCAATAGATTTCCTAAGCACTAGTGTTTTAAGGAACAGGTTAAAAAGAGAATCCTAATGTGATTTCTTGATAATGGGTGTGTTCCTTATCTTCTCCTAGTGTCTAAACTCTTCTCCATGGCTGGACCCCCAAATAATATTCCTTGACGTGCTAAGGGGTATCTAGAGAGTGGGATAGGTTTAGTAACTACCCTAACCCTAACGCGTACCCTAACCCTAACCCCTACCCTAACCCTAACACGTACCCTAACCCTAAGCCGTACCCTAACCCAAACCCTAACCCTAAGCTACCCTTGACTGCTTCTGCCTCCAATAGATTTCCTAAGCAGTAGTGTTTTAAGGAACAGGTTAAAAAGAGAATCCTAATGTGATTTATTGATAATGGGTGTGTTCCTTATCTTCTCCTAGTGTCTAAACTCTTCTCCATGGCTGGACCCCCAAATAATATTCCTTGACGTGCTAAGGGGTATCTAGAGAGTGGGATAGGTTTAATAACTACCCTAACCCTAACGCGTACCCTAACCCTAACCCCTACCCTAACCCTAACACGTACCCTAACCCTAAGCCGTACCCTAACCCAAACCCTAACCCTAAGCTACCCTTGACTGCTTCTGCCTCCAATAGATTTCCTAAGCACTAGTGTTTTAAGGAACAGGTTAAAAAGAGAATCCTAATGTGATTTCTTGATAATGGGTGTGTTCTTTATCTTCTCCTAGTGTCTAAACTCTTCTCCATGGCTGGACCCCCAAAAAATATTCCTTGACGAGCTAAGGGATATCTAGGGAGTGGGATAGGTTTAATAACTACCCTAACCCTAACGCGTACCCTAACCCTAACCCCTACCCTAACCCTAACACGTACCCTAATCCTAACCCGTACCCTAAACCGAGCCCTAACCTTCAAACTAAACCTAACCCTAACCCATACCCTACGCCGTACACGAACCCGTACCCGAAACCGTACCCTAATTCGTACCCTAACCCTAACCCTAACCCTAAACCTAACCCTAACCCTAAGCTACCCTTGACTGCTTCTGCCTCCAATAGATTTCCTAAGCACTAGTGTTTTAAGGAACAGGTTAAAAAGAGAATCCTAATGTGATTTCTTGATAATGGGTGTGTTCCTTATCTTCTCCTAGTGTCTAAACACTTCTCCATGGCTGGACACCCAAATAATATTCCTTGACGTGCTAAGGGGTATCTAGAGAGTGGGATAGGTTTAATAACTACCCTAACCCTAACGCGTACCCTAACCCTAACACGTACCCTAATCCTAACCCGTACCCTAAACCGAGCCCTAACCCTCAAACTAACCCTAACCCTAACCCTAACCCATACCCTACGCCGTACCCGAACCCGTACCCGAACCCGTACCCTAAGCCGTACCCTAACCCTAACCCTAACCCTAACCCTAACCCTAAGCTACCCTTGACTGCTTCTGCCTCCAATAGATTTCCTAAGCACTAGTGTTTTAAGGAACAGGTTAAAAAGAGAATCCTAATGTGATTTCTTGATAATGGGTGTGTTCCTTATCTTCTCCTAGTGTCTAAACTCTTCTCCATGGCTGGACCCCCAAATAATATTCCTTGACGTGCTAAGGGGTATCTAGAGAGTGGGATAGGTTTAATAACTACCCTAACCCTAACGCGTACCCTAACCCTAACCCCTACCCTAACCCTAACACGTACCCTAACCCTAAGCCGTACCCTAACCCAAACCCTAACCCTAAGCTACCCTTGACTGCTTCTGCCTCCAATAGATTTCCTAAGCAGTAGTGTTTTAAGGAACAGGTTAAAAAGAGTATCCTAATGTGATTTATTGATAATGGGTGTGTTCCTTATCTTCTCCTAGTGTCTAAACTCTTCTCCATGGCTGGACCCCCAAATAATATTCCTTGACGTGCTAAGGGGTATCTAGAGAGTGGGATAGGTTTAATAACTACCCTAACCCTAACGCGTACCCTAACCCTAACCCCTACCCTAACCCTAACACGTACCCTAACCCTAAGCCGTACCCTAACCCAAACCCTAACCCTAAGCTACCCTTGACTGCTTCTGCCTCCAATAGATTTCCTAAGCACTAGTGTTTTAAGGAACAGGTTAAAAAGAGAATCCTAATGTGATTTCTTGATAATGGGTGTGTTCTTTATCTTCTCCTAGTGTCTAAACTCTTCTCCATGGCTGGACCCCCAAAAAATATTCCTTGACGTGCTAAGGGATATCTAGGGAGTGGGATAGGTTTAATAACTACCCTAACCCTAACGCGTACCCTAACCCTAACCCCTACCCTAACCCTAACACGTACCCTAATCCTAACCCGTACCCTAAACCGAGCCCTAACCTTCAAACTAAACCTAACCCTAACCCATACCCTACGCCGTACACGAACCCGTACCCGAAACCGTACCCTAATTCGTACCCTAACCCTAACCCTAACCCTAAACCTAACCCTAACCCTAAGCTACCCTTGACTGCTTCTGCCTCCAATAGATTTCCTAAGCACTAGTGTTTTAAGGAACAGGTTAAAAAGAGAATCCTAATGTGATTTCTTGATAATGGGTGTGTTCCTTATCTTCTCCTAGTGTCTAAACACTTCTCCATGGCTGGACACCCAAATAATATTCCTTGACGTGCTAAGGGGTATCTAGAGAGTGGGATAGGTTTAATAACTACCCTAACCCTAACGCGTACCCTAACCCTAACACGTACCCTAATCCTAACCCGTACCCTAAACCGAGCCCTAACCCTCAAACTAACCCTAACCCTAACCCTAACCCATACCCTACGCCGTACCCGAACCCGTACCCGAACCCGTACCCTAAGCCGTACCCTAACCCTAACCCTAACCCTAACCCTAACCCTAAGCTACCCTTGACTGCTTCTGCCTCCAATAGATTTCCTAAGCACTAGTGTTTTAAGGAACAGGTTAAAAAGAGAATCCTAATGTGATTTCTTGATAATGGGTGTGTTCCTTATCTTCTCCTAGTGTCTAAACTCTTCTCCATGGCTGGACACCCAAATAATATTCCTTGACGTGCTAAGGGGTATCTAGAGAGTGGGATAGGTTTAATAACTACCCTAACCCTAACGCGTACCCTAACCCTAACCCCTACCCTAACCCTAACACGTACCCTAATCCTAACCCGTACCCTACACCGAGCCCTAACCCTCAAACTAACCCTAACCCTAACCCTAACCCATATCGTACGCCATACCCAAACCCGTACCCGAAACCGTACCCGAACCCGTACCCTAATCCGTACCCTAACCCAAACCCTAACCCTAAGCTACCCTTGACTGCTTCTGCCTCCAATAGATTTCCTAAGCACTAGTGTTTTAAGGAACAGGTTAAAAAGAGAATCCTAATGTGATTTCTTGATAATGGGTGTGTTCCTTATCTTCTCCTAGTGTCTAAACTCTTCTCCATGGCTGGACCCCCAAATAATATTCCTTGACGTGCTAAGGGGTATCTAGAGAGTGGGATAGGTTTAATAACTACCCTAACCCTAACGCGTACCCTAACCCTAACCCCTACCCTAACCCTAACACGTACCCTAACCCTAAGCCGTACCCTAACCCAAACCCTAACCCTAAGCTACCCTTGACTGCTTCTGCCTCCAATAGATTTCCTAAGCAGTAGTGTTTTAAGGAACAGGTTAAAAAGAGAATCCTAATGTGATTTATTGATAATGGGTGTGTTCCTTATCTTCTCCTAGTGTCTAAACTCTTCTCCATGGCTGGACCCCCAAATAATATTCCTTGACGTGCTAAGGGGTATCTAGAGAGTGGGATAGGTTTAATAACTACCCTAACCCTAACGCGTACCCTAACCCTAACGCGTACCCTAACCCTAACACGTACCCTAACCCTAAGCCGTACCCTAACCCAAACCCTAACCCTAAGCTACCCTTGACTGCTTCTGCCTCCAATAGATTTCCTAAGCACTAGTGTTTTAAGGAACAGGTTTAAAAAGAGAATCCTAATGTGATTTCTTGATAATGGGTGTGTTCTTTATCTTCTCCTAGTGTCTAAACTCTTCTCCATGGCTGGACCCCCAAAAAATATTCCTTGACGTGCTAAGGGATATCTAGGGAGTGGGATAGGTTTAATAACTACCCTAACCCTAACGCGTACCCTAACCCTAACCCCTACCCTAACCCTAACACGTACCCTAATCCTAACCCGTACCCTAAACCGAGCCCTAACCTTCAAACTAAACCTAACCCTAACCCATACCCTACGCCGTACACGAACCCGTACCCGAAACCGTACCCTAATTCGTACCCTAACCCTAACCCTAACCCTAAACCTAACCCTAACCCTAAGCTACCCTTGACTGCTTCTGCCTCCAATAGATTTCCTAAGCACTAGTGTTTTAAGGAACAGGTTAAAAAGAGAATCCTAATGTGATTTCTTGATAATGGGTGTGTTCCTTATCTTCTCCTAGTGTCTAAACACTTCTCCATGGCTGGACACCCAAATAATATTCCTTGACGTGCTAAGGGGTATCTAGAGAGTGGGATAGGTTTAATAACTACCCTAACCCTAACGCGTACCCTAACCCTAACACGTACCCTAATCCTAACCCGTACCCTAAACCGAGCCCTAACCCTCAAACTAACCCTAACCCTAACCCTAACCCATACCCTACGCCGTACCCGAACCCGTACCCGAACCCGTACCCTAAGCCGTACCCTAAAGCTAACCCTAACCCTAACCCTAACCCTAACCCTAAGCTACCCTTGACTGCTTCTGCCTCCAATAGATTTCCTAAGCACTAGTGTTTTAAGGAACAGGTTAAAAAGAGAATCCTAATGTGATTTCTTGATAATGGGTGTGTTCCTTATCTTCTCCTAGTGTCTAAACTCTTCTCCATGGCTGGACACCCAAATAATATTCCTTGACGTGCTAAGGGGTATCTAGAGAGTGGGATAGGTTTAATAACTACCCTAACCCTAACGCGTACCCTAACCCTAACCTCTACCCTAACCCTAAGACGTACCCTAATCCTAACCCGTAACCTAAACCGAGCCCTAACCCTCAAACTAACCCTAACCCTAACCCTAACCCATACCCTACGCCATAACAGAACCCGTACCCGAACCCGTACACTAAGCCGTACCTAACCCTAACCATAACCCTAACCCTAAACCTAAACCTAACCCTAACCCTAAGCTACCCTTGACTGCTTCTGCCTCCAATAGATTTCCTAAGCACTAGTGTATTAAGGAACAGGTTAAAAAGAGAATCCTAATGTGATTTCAGGATAATGGGTGTGTTCCTTATCTTCTCCTACTGTCTAAACTCTTCTCCATGGCTGGACCCCCAAATAATATTCCTTGACGTGCTAAGGGGTATCTAGGGAGTGGGATAGGTTTAATAACTACCCTAACCCTAACGCGTACCCTAACCCTAACCCCTACCCTAACCCTAACACGAACCCTAATCCTAACCCGTACCCTAAACCGAGCCCTAACCTTCAAACTAACCCTAACCCTAACCCTAACCCATACGCTACGCCGTACACGAACCCGTACCCGAACCCGTACCCTAAGCCGTACCCTAACCCTAACCCTAATCCTAAGCTACCCTTGACTGCTTCTGCCTCCAATAGATTTCCTAAGCACTAGTGTTTTAAGGAACAGGTTAAAAAGAGAATCCTAATGTGATTTCTTGATAATGGGTGTGTTCCTTATCTTCTCCTAGTGTCTAAACTCTTCTCCATGGCTGGACCCCCAAATAATATTCCTTGACGTGCTAAGGGGTATCTAGAGAGTGTGATAGGTTTAATAACTACCCTAACCCTAACGCGTACCCTAACCCTAACCCCTACCCTAACCCTAAGACGTACCCTAATCCTAACCCGTACCCTAAACCGAGCCCTAACCCTCAAACTAACCCTAACCCTAACCCATATCCTACGCCATACACAAACGCGTACCCGAACCCGTACCCGAACCCGTACCCTAAGCCGTACCCTAACCCAAACCCTAACCCTAAGCTACCCTTGACTGCTTCTGCCTCCAATAGATTTCCTAAGCACTAGTGTTTTAAGGAACAGGTTAAAAAGAGAATCCTAATGTGATTTATTGATAATGGGTGTGTTCCTTATCTTCTCCTAGTGTCTAAACTCTTCTCCATGGCTGCACCCCCAAATAATATTCCTTGACGTGCTAAGGGGTATCTAGAGAGTGGGATATGTTTAATAACTACCCTAACCCTAACGCGTACCCTAACCCTAACCCCTACCCTAACCCTAACACGTACACTAATCCTAACACGTAACCTAAACCGAGCCCTAACCCTCAAACTAACCCTAACCCTAAACCTAACCCATACCCTACGCCGTACCCGAACCCGTACCCGAACCCGTACCCTAAGCCGTACCCTAACCCTAACCCTAACCCTAAGCTACCCTTGACTGCTTCTGCCTCCAATAGATTTCCTAAGCACTAGTGTTTTAAGGAACAGGTTAAAAAGAGAATCCTAATGTGATTTCTTGATAATGGGTGTGTTCCTTATCTTCTCCTAGTGTCTAAACCCTTCTCCATGGCTGGACCCCCAAATAATATTCCTTGACGTGCTAAGGGTTATCTAGAGAGTGGGATAGGTTTAATAACTACCCTAACCCTAACGCGTACCCTAACCCTAACCTCTACCCTAACCCTAAGACGTACCCTAATCCTAACCCGTAACCTAAACCGAGCCCTAACCCTCAAACTAACCCTAACCCTAACCCTAACCCATACCCTACGCCATAACCGAACCCGTACCCGAACCCGTACACTAAGCCGTACCTAACCCTAACCATAACCCTAACCCTAAACCTAAACCTAACCCTAACCCTAAGCTACCCTTGACTGCTTCTGCCTCCAATAGATTTCCTAAGCACTAGTGTATTAAGGAACAGGTTAAAAAGAGAATCCTAATGTGATTTCAGGATAATGGGTGTGTTCCTTATCTTCTCCTACTGTCTAAACTCTTCTCCATGGCTGGACCCCCAAATAATATTCCTTGACGTGCTAAGGGGTATCTAGGGAGTGGGATAGGTTTAATAACTACCCTAACCCTAACGCGTACCCTAACCCTAACCCCTACCCTAACCCTAACACGAACCCTAATCCTAACCCGTACCCTAAACCGAGCCTTAAACTTCAAACTAACCCTAACCCTAACCCTAACCCATACGCTACGCCGTACACGAACCCGTACCCGAACCCGTACCCTAAGCCGTACCCTAACCCTAACCCTAACCCTAAGCTACCCTTGACTGCTTCTGCCTCCAATAGATTTCCTAAGCACTAGTGTTTTAAGGAACAGGTTAAAAAGAGAATCCTAATGTGATTTCTTGATAATGGGTGTGTTCCTTATCTTCTCCTAGTGTCTAAACTCTTCTCCATGGCTGGACCCCCAAATAATATTCCTTGACGTGCTAAGGGGTATCTAGAGAGTGGGATAGGTTTAATAACTACCCTAACCCTAACGCGTACCCTAACCCTAACCCCTCCCCTAACCCTAACACGAACCCTAATCCTAACTCGTACCCTAAACCGAGCCCTAACCTTCAAACTAACCCTAACCCTAACCCAAACCCATACCGTACGCCGTACACGAACCCGTACCCGAACCCGTACCCTAAGCCGTGTCCTAACACTAGCCCTAACCCTAACCCTAACCTTAATCTACCCTTGACTGCTTTTGCCTCCAATAGATTTCCTAAGCACTAGTGTTTTAAGGAACAGGTTAAAAAGAGAATCCTAATGTGATTTCTTGATAATGGGTGTGTTCCTTATCTTCTCCTAGTGTCTAAACTCTTCTCCATGGCTGGACCCCCAAATAATATTCCTTGACGTGCTATGGGGTATCTAGAGAGTGGGATAGGTTTAATAACTACCCTAACCCTAACGCGTAACCTAACCCTAACCCCTACCCTAACCCTAACACGAACCCTAATCCTAACCCGTACCCTAAACCGAGCCCTAACCTTCAAACTAACCCTAACCCTAACCCTAACCCATACCCTACAGCGTACACGAACCCGTACCCGAACCCGTACCCTAAGCCGTACCCTAACCCTAACCCTAACCCTAAGCTACCCTTGACTGCTTCTGCCTCCAATAGATTTCCTAAGCACTAGTGTTTTAAGGAACAGGTTAAAAAGAGAATCCTAATGTGATTTCTTGATAATGGGTGTGTTCCTTATCTTCTCCTAGTGTCTAAACTCTTCTCCATGGCTGGACCCCCAAATAATATTCCTTGACGTGCTAAGGGTTATCTAGAGAGTGGGATAGGTTTAATAACTACCCTAACCCTAACGCGTACCCTAACCCTAACCCCTACCCTAACCCTAAGACGTACCCTAATCCTAACCCGTAACCTAAACCGAGCCCTAACCCTCAAACTAACCCTAACCCTAACCCTAACCCATACCCTACGCCATACCCGAACCCGTACCCGAACCCGTACACTAAGCCGTACCCTAACCCTAACCCTAACCCTAACCCTAACCCTAACCCTAACCCTAACCCTAACCCTAACCGTAACCTAAACCGAGCCCTAACACTCAAACTAACCCTAACCCTAACCCTAACCCATACCCTACGCCGTACCCGAACCCGTACCCGAACCCGTACCCTAAGCCGTACCCTAACCCTAACCCTAACCGTAACCCTAACCCTAAGCTACCCTTGACTGCTTCTGCCTCCAATAGATTTCCTAAGCACTAGTGTATTAAGGAACAGGTTAAAAAGAAAATCCTAATGTGATTTCAGGATAATGGGTGTGTTCCTTATCTTCTCCTAGTGTCTAAACTCTTCTCCATGGCTGGACCCCCAAATAATATTCCTTGACGTGCTAAGGGGTATCTAGAGAGTGGGATAGGTTTAATAACTACCCTAACCCTAACGCGTACCCTAACCCTAACCCCTACCCTAACCCTAACACGAACCCTAATCCTAACCCGTACACTAAACCGAGACCAAACCTTCAAACTAACCCTAACACTAACACTAACCCATACCCTACGCCGTACACGAACCCGTACCCTAAGCCGTACCCTAACCCTAACCCTAACCCTAAGCTACCCTTGACTGCTTCTGCCTCCAATAGATTTCCTAAGCACTAGTGTTTTAGGGAAGATGTTAAAAAGAGAATCCTAATGTGATTTCTTGATAATGGGTGTGTTCTTTATCTTCTCCTAGTGTCTAAACTCTTCTCCATGGCTGGACCCCCATAAAATATTCCTTGACGTGCTAAGGGGTATCTAGAGAGTGGGATAGGTTTAATAACTACCCTAACCCTAACACGTACCCTCACCCTAACCCCTACCTTAACCCTAACACGTACCCTAATCCTAACCCGTACCCTAAACCGAGCCCTAACCTTCAAACTAACCCTAACCCTAACCCATACCCTACGCCGTACACGAACCCGTACCCGAAACCGTACCCTAAGCCGTACCCTAACCCTAACCCTAACCCTAAACCTAACCCTAACCCTAAGCTACCCTTGACTGCTTCTGCCTCCAATAGATTTCCTAAGCACTAGTGTTTTAAGGAACAGGTTAAAAAGAGAATCCTAATGTGATTTCTTGATAATGGGTGTGTTCCTTATCTTCTCCTAGTGTCTAAACTCTTCTCCATGGATGGACCCCAAATAATATTCCTTGACGTGCTAAGGGGTATCTAGAGAGTGGGATAGGTTTAATAACTACCCTAACCCTAACGCGTACCCTAACCCTAACCCCTACCCTAACCCTAACACGAACCCTAATCCTAACCCATACCCTAAACCGAGCCCTAAACTTCAAACTAACCCTAACCCTAACCCAAACCCATACCCTACGCCGAACACGAACCCGTACCCGAACCCGTACCCTAAGCCGTGTCCTAACCCTAGCCCTAACCCTAACCCTAACCCTAAGCTACCCTTTACTGCTTCTGCCTCCAATAGATTTCCTAAGCACTAGTGTTTTAAGGAACAGGTTAAAAAGAGAATCCTAATGTGATTTCTTGATAATGGGTGTGTTCTTTATCTTCTCCTAGTGTCTAAACTCTTCTCCATGGCTGGACCCCCAAATAATATTCCTTGACGTGCTAAGGGGTATCTAGAGAGTGGGATAGGTTTAATAACTACCCTAACCCTAACGCGTACCCTAACCCTAACACGTACCCTAATCCTAACCCGTACCCTAAACCGAGCCCTAACCCTCAAACTAACCCTAACCCTAACCCTAACCCATACCCTACGCCGTACCCGAACCCGTACCCGAACCCGTACCCTAAGCCGTACCCTAAAGCTAACCCTAACCCTAACCCTAACCCTAACCCTAAGCTACCCTTGACTGCTTCTGCCTCCAATAGATTTCCTAAGCACTAGTGTTTTAAGGAACAGGTTAAAAAGAGAATCCTAATTTGATTTCTTGATAATGGGTGTGTTCCTCATCTTCTCCTAGTGTCTAAACTCTTCTCCATGGCTGGACCCCCAAATAATATTCCTTGACGTGCTAAGGGCTATCTAGGGAGTGGGATAGGTTTAATAACTACCCTAACCCTAACGCGTACCCTAACCCTAACCCCTACCCTAACCCTAAGACGTACCCTAATCCTAACCCGTAACCTAAACCGAGCCCTAACCCTCAAACTAACCCTAACCCTAACCCTAACCCATACCCTACGCCATACCCGAACCCGTACCCGAACCCGTACACTAAGCCGTACCCTAACCCTAACCGTAACCCTAACCCTAAACCTAAACCTAACCCTAACCCTAAGCTACCCTTGACAGCTTCTGCCTCCAATAGATTTCCTAAGCACTAGTGTATTAAGGAACAGGTTAAAAAGAGAATCCTAATGTGATTTCAGGATAATGGGTGTGTTCCTTATCTTCTCCTACTGTCTAAACTCTTCTCCATGGCTGGACCCCCAAATAATATTCCTTGACGTGCTAAGGGGTATCTAGGGAGTGGGATAGGTTTAATAACTACCCTAACCCTAACGCGTACCCTAACCCTAACCCCTACCCTAACCCTAACACGAACCCTAATCCTAACCCGTACCATAAACCGAGCCCTAACCTTCAAACTAACCCTAACCCTAACCCTAACCCATACCCTACGCCGTACACGAACCCGTATCCGAACCCGTACCCTAAGCCGTACCCTAACCCTAACCCTAACCCTAAGCTACCCTTGACTGCTTCTGCCCCCAATAGATTTCCTAAGCACTAGTGTTTTAAGGAACAGGTTAAAAAGAGAATCCTAATGTGATTTCTTGATAATGGGTGTGTTCCTTATCTTCTCCTAGTGTCTAAACTCTTCTCCATGGCTGGACCCCCAAATAATATTCCTTGACGTGCTAAGGGGTATCTAGAGAGTGGGATAGGTTTAATAACTACCCTAACCCTAATGCGTACCCTAAACCTAACCCCTACCCTAAACCT
The DNA here is from genome assembly GCF_028021215.1 of Eschrichtius robustus. Classification (NCBI taxonomy): domain Eukaryota; kingdom Metazoa; phylum Chordata; class Mammalia; order Artiodactyla; family Eschrichtiidae; genus Eschrichtius; species Eschrichtius robustus. The sequence continues at coordinate 57,356 of NW_027175188.1, forward strand.
AACACGTACACTAATCCTAACCCTTACCCTAAACCGAGCCCTAACCCTCAAACTAACCCTAACCCTAACCCTAACCCATACCCTACGCCATACCCGAACCCGTACCCGAACCCGTACACTAAGCCGTACCCTAACCCTAACCCTAACCCTAACCCTAACCCTAACCCTAACCCTAACCCTAACCCTAACCGTAACCTAAACCGAGCCCTAACACTCAAACTAACCCTAACCCTAACCCTAACCCATACCCTACGCCGTACCCGAACCCGTACCCGAACCCGTACCCTAAGCCGTACCCTAACCCTAACCCTAACCCTAAGCTACCCTTGACTGCTTCTGCCTCCAATAGATTTCCTAAGCACTAGTGTTTTAAGGAACAGGTTAAAAAGAGAATCCTAATGTGATTTCTTGATAATGGGTGTGTTCCTTATCTTCTCCTACTGTCTAAACTCTTCTCCATGGCTGGACACCCAAATAATATTCCTTGACGTGCTAAGGGGTATCTAGAGAGTGGGATAGGTTTAATAACTACCCTAACCCTAACGCGTACCCTAACCCTAACTCCTACCCTAACCCTAACACGAACCCTAATCCTAACCCGTACCCTAAACCGAGCCCTAACCTTCAAACTAACCCTAACCCTAACCCAAACCCATACCCTACGCCGTACACGAACCCGTACCCGAACCCGTACCCTAAGCCGTGTCCTAACCCTAGCCCTAACCCTAAACCTAACCCTAAGCTACCCTTGTCTGCTTCTGCCTCCAATAGATTTCCTAAGCACTAGTGTTTTAAGGAACAGGTTAAAAAGAGAATCCTAATGTGATTTCTTGATAATGGGTGTGTTCCTTATCTTCTCCTAGTGTCTAAACTCTTCTCCATGGCTGGACCCCCAAATAATATTCCTTGACGTGCTAAGGGGTATCTAGAGAGTGGGATAGGTTTAATAACTACCCTAACCCTAACGCGTACCCTAACCCTAACCCCTACCCTAACCCTAACACGTACCCTAACCCTAAGCCGTACCCTAACCCAAACCCTAACCCTAAGCTACCCTTGACTGCTTCTGCCTCCAATAGATTTCCTAAGCAGTAGTGTTTTAAGGAACAGGTTAAAAAGAGAATCCTAATGTGATTTATTGATAATGGGTGTGTTCCTTATCTTCTCCTAGTGTCTAAACTCTTCTCCATGGCTGGACCCCCAAATAATATTCCTTGACGTGCTAAGGGGTATCTAGAGAGTGGGATAGGTTTAATAACTACCCTAACCCTAACGCGTACCCTAACCCTAACGCGTACCCTAACCCTAACACGTACCCTAACCCTAAGCCGTACCCTAACCCAAACCCTAACCCTAAGCTACCCTTGACTGCTTCTGCCTCCAATAGATTTCCTAAGCACTAGTGTTTTAAGGAACAGGTTAAAAAGAGAATCCTAATGTGATTTCTTGATAATGGGTGTGTTCTTTATCTTCTCCTAGTGTCTAAACTCTTCTCCATGGCTGGACCCCCAAAAAATATTCCTTGACGTGCTAAGGGATATCTAGGGAGTGGGATAGGTTTAATAACTACCCTAACCCTAACGCGTACCCTAACCCTAACCCCTACCCTAACCCTAACACGTACCCTAATCCTAACCCGTACCCTAAACCGAGCCCTAACCTTCAAACTAAACCTAACCCTAACCCATACCCTACGCCGTACACGAACCCGTACCCGAAACCGTACCCTAATTCGTACCCTAACCCTAACCCTAACCCTAAACCTAACCCTAACCCTAAGCTACCCTTGACTGCTTCTGCCTCCAATAGATTTCCTAAGCACTAGTGTTTTAAGGAACAGGTTAAAAAGAGAATCCTAATGTGATTTCTTGATAATGGGTGTGTTCCTTATCTTCTCCTAGTGTCTAAACACTTCTCCATGGCTGGACACCCAAATAATATTCCTTGACGTGCTAAGGGGTATGTAGAGAGTGGGATAGGTTTAATAACTACCCTAACCCTAACGCGTACCCTAACCCTAACACGTACCCTAATCCTAACCCGTAACCTAAACCGAGCCCTAACCCTCAAACTAACCCTAACCCTAACCCTAACCCATACCCTACGCCATAACAGAACCCGTACCCGAACCCGTACACTAAGCCGTACCTAACCCTAACCATAACCCTAACCCTAAACCTAAACCTAACCCTAACCCTAAGCTACCCTTGACTGCTTCTGCCTCCAATAGATTTCCTAAGCACTAGTGTATTAAGGAACAGGTTAAAAAGAGAATCCTAATGTGATTTCAGGATAATGGGTGTGTTCCTTATCTTCTCCTACTGTCTAAACTCTTCTCCATGGCTGGACCCCCAAATAATATTCCTTGACGTGCTAAGGGGTATCTAGGGAGTGGGATAGGTTTAATAACTACCCTAACCCTAACGCGTACCCTAACCCTAACCCCTACCCTAACCCTAACACGAACCCTAATCCTAACCCGTACCCTAAACCGAGCCCTAACCTTCAAACTAACCCTAACCCTAACCCTAACCCATACGCTACGCCGTACACGAACCCGTACCCGAACCCGTACCCTAAGCCGTACCCTAACCCTAACCCTAATCCTAAGCTACCCTTGACTGCTTCTGCCTCCAATAGATTTCCTAAGCACTAGTGTTTTAAGGAACAGGTTAAAAAGAGAATCCTAATGTGATTTCTTGATAATGGGTGTGTTCCTTATCTTCTCCTAGTGTCTAAACTCTTCTCCATGGCTGGACCCCCAAATAATATTCCTTGACGTGCTAAGGGGTATCTAGAGAGTGTGATAGGTTTAATAACTACCCTAACCCTAACGCGTACCCTAACCCTAACCCCTACCCTAACCCTAAGACGTACCCTAATCCTAACCCGTACCCTAAACCGAGCCCTAACCCTCAAACTAACCCTAACCCTAACCCTAACCCATACCCTACGCCATAACCGAACCCGTACCCGAACCCGTACACTAAGCCGTACCTAACCCTAACCATAACCCTAACCCTAAACCTAAACCTAACCCTAACCCTAAGCTACCCTTGACTGCTTCTGCCTCCAATAGATTTCCTAAGCACTAGTGTATTAAGGAACAGGTTAAAAAGAGAATCCTAATGTGATTTCAGGATAATGGGTGTGTTCCTTATCTTCTCCTACTGTCTAAACTCTTCTCCATGGCTGGACCCCCAAATAATATTCCTTGACGTGCTAAGGGGTATCTAGGGAGTGGGATAGGTTTAATAACTACCCTAACCCTAACGCGTACCCTAACCCTAACCCCTACCCTAACCCTAACACGAACCCTAATCCTAACCCGTACCCTAAACCGAGCCTTAAACTTCAAACTAACCCTAACCCTAACCCTAACCCATACGCTACGCCGTACACGAACCCGTACCCGAACCCGTACCCTAAGCCGTACCCTAACCCTAACCCTAACCCTAAGCTACCCTTGACTGCTTCTGCCTCCAATAGATTTCCTAAGCACTAGTGTTTTAAGGAACAGGTTAAAAAGAGAATCCTAATGTGATTTCTTGATAATGGGTGTGTTCCTTATCTTCTCCTAGTGTCTAAACTCTTCTCCATGGCTGGACCCCCAAATAATATTCCTTGACGTGCTAAGGGGTATCTAGAGTGTGGGATAGGTTTAATAACTACCCTAACCCTAACGCGTACCCTAACCCTAACACCTACCCTAACCCTAACACGTACCCTAATCCTAACCCGTAACCTAAACCGAGCCCTAACCCTCAAACTAACCCTAACCCTAAACCTAACCCATACCCTACGCCGTACCCGAACCCGTACCCGAACCCGTACCCGAACCCGTACCCTAAGCCGTACCCTAAACCTAACCCTAACCCTAAGCTACCCTTGACTGCTTCTGCCTCCAATAGATTTCCTAAGCACTAGTGTTTTAAGGAACAGGTTAAAAAGAGAATCCTAATGTGATTTCTTGATAATGGGTGTGTTCCTTATCTTCTCCTAGTGTCTAAACTCTTCTCCATGGCTGGACCCCCAAATAATATTCCTTGACGTGCTAAGGGGTATCTAGAGAGTGGGATAGGTTTAATAACTACCCTAACCCTAACGCGTACCCTAACCCTAACCCCTCCCCTAACCCTAACACGAACCCTAATCCTAACTCGTACCCTAAACCGAGCCCTAACCTTCAAACTAACCCTAACCCTAACCCAAACCCATACCGTACGCCGTACACGAACCCGTACCCGAACCCGTACCCTAAGCCGTGTCCTAACACTAGCCCTAACCCTAACCCTAACCTTAATCTACCCTTGACTGCTTTTGCCTCCAATAGATTTCCTAAGCACTAGTGTTTTAAGGAACAGGTTAAAAAGAGAATCCTAATGTGATTTCTTGATAATGGGTGTGTTCCTTATCTTCTCCTAGTGTCTAAACTCTTCTCCATGGCTGGACCCCCAAATAATATTCCTTGACGTGCTATGGGGTATCTAGAGAGTGGGATAGGTTTAATAACTACCCTAACCCTAACGCGTAACCTAACCCTAACCCCTACCCTAACCCTAACACGAACCCTAATCCTAACCCGTACCCTAAACCGAGCCCTAACCTTCAAACTAACCCTAACCCTAACCCTAACCCATACCCTACAGCGTACACGAACCCGTACCCGAACCCGTACCCTAAGCCGTACCCTAACCCTAACCCTAACCCTAAGCTACCCTTGACTGCTTCTGCCTCCAATAGATTTCCTAAGCACTAGTGTTTTAAGGAACAGGTTAAAAAGAGAATCCTAATGTGATTTCTTGATAATGGGTGTGTTCCTTATCTTCTCCTAGTGTCTAAACTCTTCTCCATGGCTGGACCCCCAAATAATATTCCTTGACGTGCTAAGGGTTATCTAGAGAGTGGGATAGGTTTAATAACTACCCTAACCCTAACGCGTACCCTAACCCTAACCCCTACCCTAACCCTAAGACGTACCCTAATCCTAACCCGTAACCTAAACCGAGCCCTAACCCTCAAACTAACCCTAACCCTAACCCTAACCCATACCCTACGCCATACCCGAACCCGTACCCGAACCCGTACACTAAGCCGTACCCTAACCCTAACCCTAACCCTAACCCTAACCCTAACCCTAACCCTAACCCTAACCCTAACCGTAACCTAAACCGAGCCCTAACACTCAAACTAACCCTAACCCTAACCCTAACCCATACCCTACGCCGTACCCGAACCCGTACCCGAACCCGTACCCTAAGCCGTACCCTAACCCTAACCCTAACCGTAACCCTAACCCTAAGCTACCCTTGACTGCTTCTGCCTCCAATAGATTTCCTAAGCACTAGTGTATTAAGGAACAGGTTAAAAAGAAAATCCTAATGTGATTTCAGGATAATGGGTGTGTTCCTTATCTTCTCCTAGTGTCTAAACTCTTCTCCATGGCTGGACCCCCAAATAATATTCCTTGACGTGCTAAGGGGTATCTAGAGAGTGGGATAGGTTTAATAACTACCCTAACCCTAACGCGTACCCTAACCCTAACCCCTACCCTAACCCTAACACGAACCCTAATCCTAACCCGTACACTAAACCGAGACCAAACCTTCAAACTAACCCTAACACTAACACTAACCCATACCCTACGCCGTACACGAACCCGTACCCTAAGCCGTACCCTAACCCTAACCCTAACCCTAAGCTACCCTTGACTGCTTCTGCCTCCAATAGATTTCCTAAGCACTAGTGTTTTAGGGAAGATGTTAAAAAGAGAATCCTAATGTGATTTCTTGATAATGGGTGTGTTCTTTATCTTCTCCTAGTGTCTAAACTCTTCTCCATGGCTGGACCCCCAAAAAATATTCCTTGACGTGCTAAGGGGTATCTAGAGAGTGGGATAGGTTTAATAACTACCCTAACCCTAACACGTACCCTCACCCTAACCCCTACCTTAACCCTAACACGTACCCTAATCCTAACCCGTACCCTAAACCGAGCCCTAACCTTCAAACTAACCCTAACCCTAACCCATACCCTACGCCGTACACGAACCCGTACCCGAAACCGTACCCTAAGCCGTACCCTAACCCTAACCCTAACCCTAAACCTAACCCTAACCCTAAGCTACCCTTGACTGCTTCTGCCTCCAATAGATTTCCTAAGCACTAGTGTTTTAAGGAACAGGTTAAAAAGAGAATCCTAATGTGATTTCTTGATAATGGGTGTGTTCCTTATCTTCTCCTAGTGTCTAAACTCTTCTCCATGGATGGACCCCCAAATAATATTCCTTGACGTGCTAAGGGGTATCTAGAGAGTGGGATAGGTTTAATAACTACCCTAACCCTAACGCGTACCCTAACCCTAACCCCTACCCTAACCCTAACACGAACCCTAATCCTAACCCATACCCTAAACCGAGCCCTAAACTTCAAACTAACCCTAACCCTAACCCAAACCCATACCCTACGCCGAACACGAACCCGTACCCGAACCCGTACCCTAAGCCGTGTCCTAACCCTAGCCCTAACCCTAACCCTAACCCTAAGCTACCCTTTACTGCTTCTGCCTCCAATAGATTTCCTAAGCACTAGTGTTTTAAGGAACAGGTTAAAAAGAGAATCCTAATGTGATTTCTTGATAATGGGTGTGTTCTTTATCTTCTCCTAGTGTCTAAACTCTTCTCCATGGCTGGACCCCCAAATAATATTCCTTGACGTGCTAAGGGGTATCTAGAGAGTGGGATAGGTTTAATAACTACCCTAACCCTAACGCGTACCCTAACCCTAACACGTACCCTAATCCTAACCCGTACCCTAAACCGAGCCCTAACCCTCAAACTAACCCTAACCCTAACCCTAACCCATACCCTACGCCGTACCCGAACCCGTACCCGAACCCGTACCCTAAGCCGTACCCTAAAGCTAACCCTAACCCTAACCCTAACCCTAACCCTAAGCTACCCTTGACTGCTTCTGCCTCCAATAGATTTCCTAAGCACTAGTGTTTTAAGGAACAGGTTAAAAAGAGAATCCTAATGTGATTTCTTGATAATGGGTGTGTTCCTCATCTTCTCCTAGTGTCTAAACTCTTCTCCATGGCTGGACCCCCAAATAATATTCCTTGACGTGCTAAGGGCTATCTAGGGAGTGGGATAGGTTTAATAACTACCCTAACCCTAACGCGTACCCTAACCCTAACCCCTACCCTAACCCTAAGACGTACCCTAATCCTAACCCGTAACCTAAACCGAGCCCTAACCCTCAAACTAACCCTAACCCTAACCCTAACCCATACCCTACGCCATACCCGAACCCGTACCCGAACCCGTACACTAAGCCGTACCCTAACCCTAACCGTAACCCTAACCCTAAACCTAAACCTAACCCTAACCCTAAGCTACCCTTGACAGCTTCTGCCTCCAATAGATTTCCTAAGCACTAGTGTATTAAGGAACAGGTTAAAAAGAGAATCCTAATGTGATTTCAGGATAATGGGTGTGTTCCTTATCTTCTCCTACTGTCTAAACTCTTCTCCATGGCTGGACCCCCAAATAATATTCCTTGACGTGCTAAGGGGTATCTAGGGAGTGGGATAGGTTTAATAACTACCCTAACCCTAACGCGTACCCTAACCCTAACCCCTACCCTAACCCTAACACGAACCCTAATCCTAACCCGTACCATAAACCGAGCCCTAACCTTCAAACTAACCCTAACCCTAACCCTAACCCATACCCTACGCCGTACACGAACCCGTATCCGAACCCGTACCCTAAGCCGTACCCTAACCCTAACCCTAACCCTAAGCTACCCTTGACTGCTTCTGCCCCCAATAGATTTCCTAAGCACTAGTGTTTTAAGGAACAGGTTAAAAAGAGAATCCTAATGTGATTTCTTGATAATGGGTGTGTTCCTTATCTTCTCCTAGTGTCTAAACTCTTCTCCATGGCTGGACCCCCAAATAATATTCCTTGACGTGCTAAGGGGTATCTAGAGAGTGGGATAGGTTTAATAACTACCCTAACCCTAATGCGTACCCTAAACCTAACCCCTACCCTAAACCTAACACGTACACTAATCCTAACCCTTACCCTAAACCGAGCCCTAACCCTCAAACTAACCCTAACCCTAACCCTAACCCATACCCTACGCCGTACCCGAACCCGTACCCGAACCCGTACCCTAAGCCGTACCCTAACCCTAACCCTAACCCTAAGCTACCCTTGACTGCTTCTGCCTCCAATAGATTTCCTAAGCACTAGTGTTTTAAGGAACAGGTTAAAAAGAGAATCCTAATGTGATTTCTTGATAATGGGTGTGTTCCTTATCTTCTCCTAGTGTCTAAACTCTTCTCCATGGCTGGACCCCCAAATAATATTCCTTGACGTGCTAAGGGTTATCTAGAGAGTGGGATAGGTTTAATAACTACCCTAACCCTAACGCGTACCCTAACCCTAACCCCTACCCTAACCCTAAGACGTACACTAATCCTAACCCGTAACCTAAACCGAGCCCTAACCCTCAAACTAACCCTAACCCTAACCCTAACCCATACCCTACGCCATACCCGAACCCGTACCCGAACCCGTACACTAAGCCGTACCCTAACCCTAACCCTAACCCTAACCCTAACCCTAACCCTAACCCTAACCCTAACCGTAACCTAAACCGAGCCCTAACACTCAAACTAACCCTAACCCTAACCCTAACCCATACCTTACGCCGTACCCGAACCCGTACCCGAACCCGTACCCTAAGCCGTACCCTAACCCTAACCCTAACCCTAAGCTACCCTTGACTGCTTCTGCCTCCAATAGATTTCCTAAGCACTAGTGTTTTAAGGAACAGGTTAAAAAGAGAATCCTAATGTGATTTCTTGATAATGGGTGTGTTCCTTATCTTCTCCTACTGTCTAAACTCTTCTCCATGGCTGGACACCCAAATAATATTCCTTGACGTGCTAAGGGGTATCTAGAGAGTGGGATAGGTTTAATAACTACCCTAACCCTAACGCGTACCCTAACCCTAACTCCTACCCTAACCCTAACACGAACCCTAATCCTAACCCGTACCCTAAACCGAGCCCTAACCTTCAAACTAACCCTAACCCTAACCCAAACCCATACCCTACGCCGTACACGAACCCGTACCCGAACCCGTACCCTAAGCCGTGTCCTAACCCTAGCCCTAACCCTAAACCTAACCCTAAGCTACCCTTGTCTGCTTCTGCCTCCAATAGATTTCCTAAGCACTAGTGTTTTAAGGAACAGGTTAAAAAGAGAATCCTAATGTGATTTCTTGATAATGGGTGTGTTCCTTATCTTCTCCTAGTGTCTAAACCCTTCTCCATGGCTGGACCCCCAAATAATATTCCTTGACGTGCTAAGGGGTATCTAGAGAGTGAGATAGGTTTAATAACTACCCTAACCCTAACGCGTACCCTAACCCTAACCCCTCCCCTATCCCTAACACGAACCCTAATCCTAACTCGTACCCTAAACCGAGCCCTAACCTTCAAACTAACCCTAACCCTAACCCAAACCCATACCGTACGCCGTACACGAACCCGTACCCGAACCTGTAACCTAAGCCGTGTCCTAACACTAGCCCTAACCCTAACCCTAACCTTAATCTACCCTTGACTGCTTTTGCCTCCAATAGATTTCCTAAGCACTAGTGTTTTAAGGAACAGGTTAAAAAGAGAATCCTAATGTGATTTCTTGATAATGGGTGTGTTCCTTATCTTCTCCTAGTGTCTAAACTCTTCTCCATGGCTGGACCCCCAAATAATATTCCTTGACGTGCTATGGGGTATCTAGAGAGTGGGATAGGTTTAATAACTACCCTAACCCTAACGCGTACCCTAACCCTAACCCCTACCCTAACCCTAACACGAACCCTAATCCTAACCCGTACCCTAAACCGAGCCCTAACCTTCAAACTAACCCTAACCCTAACCCTAACCCATACCCTACAGCGTACACGAACCCGTACCCGAACCCGTACCCTAAGCCGTACCCTAACCCTAACCCTAACCCTAAGCTACCCTTGACTGCTTCTGCCTCCAATAGATTTCCTAAGCACTAGTGTTTTAAGGAACAGGTTAAAAAGAGAATCCTAATGTGATTTCTTGATAATGGGTGTGTT
>NW_027175188.1:75000-85000 GCF_028021215.1 Eschrichtius robustus
TTTCCTAAGCACTAGTGTATTAAGGAACAGGTTAAAAAGAGAATCCTAAAGTGATTTCAGGATAATGGGTGTGTTCCTTATCTTCTCCTACTGTCTAAACTCTTCTCCATGGCTGGACCCCCAAATAATATTCCTTGACGTGCTAAGGGGTATCTAGGGAGTGGGATAGGTTTAATAACTACCCTAACCCTAACGCGTACCCTAACCCTAACTCCTACCCTAACCCTAACACGAACCCTAATCCTAACCCGTACCCTAAACCGAGCCCTAACCTTCAAACTAACCCTAACCCTAACCCTAACCCATACGCTACGCCGTACACGAACCCGTACCCGAACCCGTACCCTAAGCCGTACCCTAACCCTAACCCTAACCCTAAGCTACCCTTGACTGCTTCTGCCTCCAATAGATTTCTTAAGCACTAGTGTTTTAAGGAACAGGTTAAAAAGAGAATCCTAATGTGATTTATTGATAATGGGTGTGTTCCTTATCTTCTCCTAGTGTCTAAACTCTTCTCCATTGCTGGACCCCCAAATAATATTCCTTGACGTGCTAAGGGGTATCTAGAGAGTGGGATATGTTTAATAACTACCCTAACCCTAACGCGTACCCTAACCCTAACCCCTACCCTAACCCTAACACGTACCCTAATCCTAACACGTAACCTAAACCGAGCCCTAACCCTCAAACTAACCCTAACCCTAAACCTAACCCATACCCTACGCCGTACCCGAACCCGTACCCGAACCCGTACCCGAACCCGTACCCTAAGCCGTACCCTAACCCTAACCCTAACCCTAAGCTACCCTTGACTGCTTCTGCCTCCAATAGATTTCCTAAGCACTAGTGTTTTAAGGAACAGGTTAAAAAGAGAATCCTAATGTGATTTCTTTATAATGGGTGTGTTCCTTATCTTCTCCTAGTGTCTAAACTCTTCTCCATGGCTGGACCCCCAAATAATATTCCTTGACGTGCTAAGGGGTATCTAGAGTGTGGGATAGGTTTAATAACTACCCTAACCCTAACGCGTACCCTAACCCTAACACCTACCCTAACCCTAACACGTACCCTAATCCTAACCCGTAACCTAAACCGAGCCCTAACCCTCAAACTAACCCTAACCCTAAACCTAACCCATACCCTACGCCGTACCCGAACCCGTACCCGAACCCGTACCCGAACCCGTACCCTAAGCCGTACCCTAACCCTAACCCTAACCCTAAGCTAACCTTGACTGCTTCTGCCTCCAATAGATTTCCTAAGCACTAGTGTTTTAAGGAACAGGTTAAAAAGAGAATCCTAATGTGATTTCAGGATAATGGGTGTGTTCCTTATCTTCTCCTAGTGTCTAAACTCTTCTCCATGGCTGGACCCCCAAATAATATTCCTTAACGTGCTAAGGGGTATCTAGAGAGTGGGATAGGTTTAATAACTACCCTAACCCTAACGCGTACCCTAACCCTAACCCCTACCCTAACCCTAACACGTACCCTAATCCTAACCCGTAACATAAACCGAGCCCTAACCCTCAAACTAACCCTAACCCTAACCCATATCCTACGCCATACCCAAACGCGTACCCGAACCCGTACCCGAACCCGTACCCTAAGCCGTACCCTAACCCAAACCCTAACCCTAAGCTACCCTTGACTGCTTCTGCCTCCAATAGATTTCCTAAGCACTAGTGTTTTAAGGAACAGGTTAAAAAGAGAATCCTAATGTGATTTATTGATAATGGGTGTGTTCCTTATCTTCTCCTAGTGTCTAAACTCTTCTCCATGGCTGCACCCCCAAATAATATTCCTTGACGTGCTAAGGGGTATCTAGAGAGTGGGATATGTTTAATAACTACCCTAACCCTAACGCGTACCCTAACACTAACCCCTACCCTAACCCTAACACGTACCCTAATCCTAACACGTAACCTAAACCGAGCCCTAACCCTCAAACTAACCCTAACCCTAAAACTAACCCATACCCTACGCCGTACCCGAACCCGTACCCGAACCCGTACCCTAAGCCGTACCCTAACCCTAACCCTAACCCTAAGCTACCCTTGACTGCTTCTGCCTCCAATAGATTTCCTAAGCACTAGTGTTTTAAGGAACAGGTTAAAAAGAGAATCCTAATGTGATTTCTTGATAATGGGTGTGTTCCTTATCTTCTCCTAGTGTCTAAACTCTTCTCCATGGCTGGACCCCCAAATAATATTCCTTGACGTGCTAAGGGGTATCTAGAGAGTGGGATAGGTTTAATAACTACCCTAACCCTAACGCGTACCCTAACCCTAACCCCTACCCTAACCCTAACACGTACCCTAATCCTAACCCGTATCCTAAACCGAGCCCTAACCCTCAAACTAACCCTAACCCTAACCCTAACCCATACCCTACGCCGTACCCGAACCCGTACCCGAACCCGTACCCTAAGCCATACCCTAACCCTAACCCTAACCGTAACCCTAACCCTAAGCTACCCTTGACTGCTTCTGCCTCCAATAGATTTCCTAAGCACTAGTGTATTAAGGAACAGGTTAAAAAGAGAATCCTAATGTGATTTCTTGATAATGGGTGTGTTCCTTATCTTCTCCTAGTGTCTAAACTCTTCTCCATGGCTGGACCCCCAAATAATATTCCTTGACGTGCTAAGGAGTATCTAGAGAGTGGGATAGGTTTAATAACTACCCTAACCCTAACGCGTACCCTAACCCTAACCCCTACCCTATCCCTAACACGAACCCTAATCCTAACCCGTACCCTAAACCGAGCCCTAACCTTCAAACTAACCCTAACCCTAACCCAAACCCATACACTACGCCGTACACGAACCCTTACCCGAACCCGTACCCTAAGCCGTGTCCTAACCCTAGCCCTAACCCTAACCCTAACCCTAAGCTACCCTTGACTGCTTCTGCCTCCAATAGATTTCCTAAGCACTAGTGTTTTAAGGAACAGGTTAAAAAGAGAATCCTAATGTGATTTCTTTATAATGGGTGTGTTCCTTATCTTCTCCTAGTGTCTAAACTCTTCTCCATGGCTGGACCCCCAAATAATATTCCTTGACGTGCTAAGGGGTATCTAGAGTGTGGGATAGGTTTAATAACTACCCTAACCCTAACGCGTACCCTAACCCTAACACCTACCCTAACCCTAACACGTACCCTAATCCTAACCCGTAACCTAAACCGAGCCCTAACCCTCAAACTAACCCTAACCCTAAACCTAACCCATACCCTACGCCGTACCCGAACCCGTACCCGAACCCGTACCCTAAGCCGTACCCTAAACCTAACCCTAACCCTAAGCTACCCTTGACTGCTTCTGCCTCCAATAGATTTCCTAAGCACTAGTGTTTTAAGGAACAGGTTAAAAAGAGAATCCTAATGTGATTTCTTGATAATGGGTGTGTTCCTTATCTTCTCCTAGTGTCTAAACTCTTCTCCATTGCTGGACCCCCAAATAATATTCCTTGACGTGCTAAGGGGTATCTAGAGAGTGGGATAGGTTTAATAACTACCCTAACCCTAACGCGTACCCTAACCCTAACCCCTCCCCTAACCCTAACACGAACCCTAATCCTAACTCGTACCCTAAACCGAGCCCTAACCTTCAAACTAACCCTAACCCTAACCCAAACCCATACCGTACGCCGTACACGAACCCGTACCCGAACCCGTACCCTAAGCCGTGTCCTAACACTAGCCCTAACCCTAACCCTAACCTTAATCTACCCTTGACTGCTTTTGCCTCCAATAGATTTCCTAAGCACTAGTGTTTTAAGGAACAGGTTAAAAAGAGAATCCTAATGTGATTTCTTGATAATGGGTGTGTTCCTTATCTTCTCCTAGTGTCTAAACTCTTCTCCATGGCTGGACCCCCAAATAATATTCCTTGACGTGCTATGGGGTATCTAGAGAGTGGGATAGGTTTAATAACTACCCTAACCCTAACGCGTAACCTAACCCTAACCCCTACCCTAACCCTAACACGAACCCTAATCCTAACCCGTACCCTAAACCGAGCCCAAACCTTCAAACTAACCCTAACCCTAACCCTAACCCATACCCTACAGCGTACACGAACCCGTACCCGAACCCGTACCCTAAGCCGTACCCTAACCCTAACCCTAACCCTAAGCTACCCTTGACTGCTTCTGCCTCCAATAGATTTCCTAAGCACTAGTGTTTTAAGGAACAGGTTAAAAAGAGAATCCTAATGTGATTTCTTGATAATGGGTGTGTTCCTTATCTTCTCCTAGTGTCTAAACTCTTCTCCATGGCTGGACCCCCAAATAATATTCCTTGACGTGCTAAGGGTTATCTAGAGAGTGGGATAGGTTTAATAACTACCCTAACCCTAACGCGTACCCTAACCCTAACCCCTACCCTAACCCTAAGACGTACCCTAATCCTAACCCGTAACCTAAACCGAGCCCTAACCCTCAAACTAACCCTAACCCTAACCCTAACCCATACCCTACGCCATACCCGAACCCGTACCCGAACCCGTACACTAAGCCGTACCCTAACCCTAACCCTAACCCTAACCCTAACCCTAACCCTAACCGTAACCTAAACCGAGCCCTAACACTCAAACTAACCCTAACTCTAACCCTAACCCATACCCTACGCCGTACCCGAACCCGTACCCGAACCCGTACCCTAAGCCGTACCCTAACCCTAACCCTAACCGTAATCCTAACCCTAAGCTACCCTTGACTGCTTCTGCCTCCAATAGATTTCCTAAGCACTAGTGTATTAAGGAACAGGTTAAAAAGAAAATCCTAATGTGATTTCAGGATAATGGGTGTGTTCCTTATCTTCTCCTAGTGTCTAAACTCTTCTCCATGGCTGGACCCCCAAATAATATTCCTTGACGTGCTAAGGGGTATCTAGAGAGTGGGATAGGTTTAATAACTACCCTAACCCTAACGCGTACCCTAACGCTAACCCCTACCCTAACCCTAACACGAACCCTAATCCTAACCCGTACACTAAACTGAGACCAAACCTTCAAACTAACCCTAACACTAACACTAACCCATACCCTACGCCGTACACGAACCCGTACCCTAAGCCGTACCCTAACCCTAACCCTAACCCTAAGCTACCCTTGACTGCTTCTGCCTCCAATAGATTTCCTAAGCACTAGTGTTTTAGGGAAGATGTTAAAAAGAGAATCCTAATGTGATTTCTTGATAATGGGTGTGTTCTTTATCTTCTCCTAGTGTCTAAACTCTTCTCCATGGCTGGACCCCCAAAAAATATTCCTTGACGTGCTAAGGGGTATCTAGAGAGTGGGATAGGTTTAATAACTACCCTAACCCTAACGCGTACCCTCACCCTAACCCCTACCTTAACCCTAACACGTACCCTAATCCTAACCCGTACCCTAAACCGAGCCCTAACCTTCAAACTAACCCTAACCCTAACCCATACCCTACGCCGTACACGAACCCGTACCCGAAACCGTACCCTAAGCCGTACCCTAACCCTAACCCTAACCCTAAACCTAACCCTAACCCTAAGCTACCCTTGACTGCTTCTTCCTCCAATAGATTTCCTAAGCACTAGTGTTTTAAGGAACAGGTTAAAAAGAGAATCCTAATGTGATTTCTTGATAATGGGTGTGTTCCTTATCTTCTCCTAGTGTCTAAACTCTTCTCCATGGATGGACCCCCAAATAATATTCCTTGACGTGCTAAGGGGTATCTAGAGAGTGGGATAGGTTTAATAACTACCCTAACCCTAACGCGTACCCTAACCCTAACCCCTACCCTAACCCTAACACGAACACTAATCCTAACCCATACCCTAAACCGAGCCCTAAACTTCAAACTAACCCTAACCCTAACCCAAACCCATACCCTACGCCGAACACGAACCCGTACCCGAACCCGTACCCTAAGCCGTGTCCTAACCCTAGCCCTAACCCTAACCCTAACCCTAAGCTACCCTTTACTGCTTCTGCCTCCAATAGATTTCCGAAGCACTAGTGTTTTAAGGAACAGGTTAAAAAGAGAATCCTAATGTGATTTCTTGATAATGGGTGTGTTCCTTATCTTCTCCTAGTGTCTAAACCCTTCTCCATGGCTGGACCCCCAAATAATATTCCTTGACGTGCTAAGGGGTATCTAGAGAGTGAGATAGGTTTAATAACTACCCTAACCCTAACGCGTACCCTAACCCTAACCCCTCCCCTATCCCTAACACGAACCCTAATCCTAACTCGTACCCTAAACCGAGCCCTAACCTTCAAACTAACCCTAACCCTAACCCAAACCCATACCGTACGCCGTACACGAACCCGTACCCGAACCTGTAACCTAAGCCGTGTCCTAACACTAGCCCTAACCCTAACCCTAACCTTAATCTACCCTTGACTGCTTTTGCCTCCAATAGATTTCCTAAGCACTAGTGTTTTAAGGAACAGGTTAAAAAGAGAATCCTAATGTGATTTCTTGATAATGGGTGTGTTCCTTATCTTCTCCTAGTGTCTAAACTCTTCTCCATGGCTGGACCCCCAAATAATATTCCTTGACGTGCTATGGGGTATCTAGAGAGTGGGATAGGTTTAATAACTACCCTAACCCTAACGCGTACCCTAACCCTAACCCCTACCCTAACCCTAACACGAACCCTAATCCTAACCCGTACCCTAAACCGAGCCCTAACCTTCAAACTAACCCTAACCCTAACCCTAACCCATACCCTACAGCGTACACGAACCCGTACCCGAACCCGTACCCTAAGCCGTACCCTAACCCTAACCCTAACCCTAAGCTACCCTTGACTGCTTCTGCCTCCAATAGATTTCCTAAGCACTAGTGTTTTAAGGAACAGGTTAAAAAGAGAATCCTAATGTGATTTCTTGATAATGGGTGTGTTCCTTATCTTCTCCTAGTGTCTAAACTCTTCTCCATGGCTGGACCCCCAAATAATATTCCTTGACGTGCTAAGGGGTATCTAGAGTGTGGGATAGGTTTAATAACTACCCTAACCCTAACGCGTACCCTAACCCTAACCCCTACCCTAACCCTAACACGTACCCTAATCCTAACCCGTAACCTAAACCGAGCCCTAACCCTCAAACTAACCCTAACCCTAAACCTAACCCATACCCTACGCCGTACCCGAACCCGTAACCGAACCCGTACCCGAACCCGTACCCTAAGCCGTACCCTAACCCTAACCCTAACCCTAAGCTACCCTTGACTGCTTCTGCCTCCAATAGATTTCCTAAGCACTAGTGTTTTAAGGAACAGGTTAAAAAGAGAATCCTAATGTGATTTCAGGATAATGGGTGTGTTCCTTATCTTCTCCAAGTGTCTAAACTCTTCTCCATGGCTGGACCCCCAAATAATATTCCTTGACGTGCTAAGGGGTATGTAGAGAGTGGGATAGGTTTAATAACTACCCTAACCCTAACGCGTACCCTAACCCTAACCCCTACCCTAACCCTAACACGTACCCTAATCCTAACCCGTACCCTAAACCGAGCCCTAACCTTCAAACTAACCCTAACCCTAACCCTAACCCATACGCTACGCCGTACACGAACCCGTACCCGAACCCGTACCCTAAGCCGTACCCTAACCCTAACCCTAACCCTAAGCTACCCTTGACTGCTTCTGCCTCCAATAGATTTCTTAAGCACTAGTGTTTTAACGAACAGGTTAAAAAGAGAATCCTAATGTGATTTATTGATAATGGGTGTGTTCCTTATCTTCTCCTAGTGTCTAAACTCTTCTCCATGGCTGGACCCCCAAATAATATTCCTTGACGTGCTAAGGGGTATCTAGAGAGTGGGATAGGTTTAATAACTACCCTAACCCTAACGCGTACCCTAACCCTAACCCCTACCCTAACCCTAACACGTACCCTAATCCTAACACGTAACCTAAACCGAGCCCTAACCCTCAAACTAACCCTAATCCTAAACCTAACCCATACCCTACGCCGTACCCGAACCCGTACCCGAACCCGTACCCGAACCCGTACCCTAAGCCGTACCCTAACCCTAACCCTAACCCTAAGCTACCCTTGACTGCTTCTGCCTCCAATAGATTTCCTAAGCACTAGTGTTTTAAGGAACAGGTTAAAAAGAGAATCCTAATGTGATTTCTTGATAATGGGTGTGTTCCTTATCTTCTCCTAGTGTCTAAACTCTTCTCCATGGCTGGACCCCCAAATAATATTCCTTGACGTGCTAAGGGGTATCTAGAGTGTGGGATAGGTTTAATAACTACCCTAACCCTAACGCGTACCCTAACCCTAACGCGTACCCTAACCCTAACACGTACCCTAATCCTAACCCGTAACCTAAACCGAGCCCTAACCCTCAAACTAACCCTAACCCTAAACCTAACCCATACCCTACGCCGTACCCGAACCCGTACCCGAACCCGTACCCGAACCCGTACCCTAAGCCGTACCCTAACCCTAACCCTAACCCTAAGCTACCCTTGACTGCTTCTGCCTCCAATAGATTTCCTAAGCACTAGTGTTTTAAGGAACAGGTTAAAAAGAGAATCCTAATGTGATTTCAGGATAATGGGTGTGTTCCTTATCTTCTCCTAGTGTCTAAACTCTTCTCCATGGCTGGACCCCCAAATAATATTCCTTGACGTGCTAAGGGGTATGTAGAGAGTGGGATAGGTTTAATAACTACCCTAACCCTAACGCGTACCCTAACCCTAACCCCTACCCTAACCCTAACACGTACCCTAATCCTAACCCGTAACCTAAACCGAGCCCTAACCCTCAAACTAACCCTAACCCTAAACCTAACCCATACCCTACGCCGTACCCGAACCCGTAACCGAACCCGTACCCGAACCCGTACCCTGAGCCGTACCCTAACCCTAACCCTAACCCTAAGCTACCCTTGACTGCTTCTGCCTCCAATAGATTTCCTAAGCACTAGTGTTTTAAGGAACAGGTTAAAAAGAGAATCCTAATGTGATTTCTTGATAATGGGTGTGTTCCTTATCTTCTCCTAGTGTCTAAACTCTTCTCCATGGCTGGACCCCCAAATAATATTCCTTGACGTGCTAAGGGGTATCTAGAGAGTGGGATAGGTTTAATAACTACCCTAACCCTAACGCGTACCCTAACCCTAACCCCTACCCTAACCCTAACACGTACCCTAATCCTAACCCGTACCCTAAACCGAGCCCTAACCTTCAAACTAACCCTAACCCTAACCCTAACCCATACGCTACGCCGTACACGAACCCGTACCCGAACCCGTACCCTAAGCCGTACCCTAACCCTAACCCTAACCCTAAGCTACCCTTGACTGCTTCTGCCTCCAATAGATTTCTTAAGGACTAGTGTTTTAAGGAACAGGTTAAAAAGAGAATCCTAATGTGATTTATTGATAATGGGTGTGTTCCTTATCTTCTCCTAGTGTCTAAACTCTTCTCCATGGCTGGACCCCCAAATAATATTCCTTGACGTGCTAAGGGGTATCTAGAGAGTGGGATAGGTTTAATAACTACCCTAACCCTAACGCATACCCTAACCCTAACCCCTACCCTAACCCTAACACGTACCCTAATCCTAACCCGTACCCTAAACCGATCCCTAACCTTCAAACTAACCCTAACCCTAACCCATACCCTACGCCGTACACGAACCCGTACCCGAAACCATACCCTAAGCCGTACCCTAACCCTAACCCTAACCCTAAACCTAACCCTAACCCTAAGCTACCCTTGACTGCTTCTGCCTTCAATAGATTTCCTAAGCACTAGTGTTTTAAGGAACAGGTTAAAAAGAGAATCCTAATGTGATTTCTTGATAATGGGTGTGTTCCTTATCTTCTCCTAGTGTCTAAACTCTTCTCCATGGCTGGACACCCAAATAATATTCCTTGACGTGCTAAGGGGTATCTAGAGAGTGGGATAGGTTTAATAACTACCCTAACCCTAACGCGTACCCTAACCCTAACACGTACCCTAATCCTAACCCGTACCCTAAACCGAGCCCTAACCCTCA
>NW_027175188.1:90000-112500 GCF_028021215.1 Eschrichtius robustus
ACCCTAACCCCTACCCTAACCCTAACACGTACCCTAATCCTAACACGTAACCTAAACCGAGCCCTAACCCTCAAACTAACCCTAACCCTAAACCTAACCCATACCCTACGCCGTACCCGAACCCGTACCCGAACCCGTACCCGAACCCGTACCCTAAGCCGTACCCTAACCCTAACCCTAACCCTAAGCTACCCTTGACTGCTTCTGCCTCCAATAGATTTCCTAAGCACTAGTGTTTTAAGGAACAGGTTAAAAAGAGAATCCTAATGTGATTTCTTTATAATGGGTGTGTTCCTTATCTTCTCCTAGTGTCTAAACTCTTCTCCATGGCTGGACCCCCAAATAATATTCCTTGACGTGCTAAGGGGTATCTAGAGTGTGGGATAGGTTTAATAACTATCCTAACCCTAACGCGTACCCTAACCCTAACACCTACCCTAACCCTAACACGTACCCTAATCCTAACCCGTAACCTAAACCGAGCCCTAACCCTCAAACTAACCCTAACCCTAAACCTAACCCATACCCTACGCCGTACCCGAACCCGTACCCGAACCCGTACCCGAACCCGTACCCTAAGCCGTACCCTAACCCTAACCCTAACCCTAAGCTAACCTTGACTGCTTCTGCCTCCAATAGATTTCCTAAGCACTAGTGTTTTAAGGAACAGGTTAAAAAGAGAATCCTAATGTGATTTCAGGATAATGGGTGTGTTCCTTATCTTCTCCTAGTGTCTAAACTCTTCTCCATGGCTGGACCCCCAAATAATATTCCTTAACGTGCTAAGGGGTATCTAGAGAGTGGGATAGGTTTAATAACTACCCTAACCCTAACGCGTACCCTAACCCTAACCCCTACCCTAACCCTAACACGTACCCTAATCCTAACCCGTAACATAAACCGAGCCCTAACCCTCAAACTAACCCTAACCCTAACCCATATCCTACGCCATACCCAAACGCGTACCCGAACCCGTACCCGAACCCGTACCCTAAGCCGTACCCTAACCCAAACCCTAACCCTAAGCTACCCTTGACTGCTTCTGCCTCCAATAGATTTCCTAAGCACTAGTGTTTTAAGGAACAGGTTAAAAAGAGAATCCTAATGTGATTTATTGATAATGGGTGTGTTCCTTATCTTCTCCTAGTGTCTAAACTCTTCTCCATGGCTGCACCCCCAAATAATATTCCTTGACGTGCTAAGGGGTATCTAGAGAGTGGGATATGTTTAATAACTACCCTAACCCTAACGCGTACCCTAACCCTAACCCCTACCCTAACCCTAACACGTACCCTAATCCTAACACGTAACCTAAACCGAGCCCTAACCCTCAAACTAACCCTAACCCTAAAACTAACCCATACCCTACGCCGTACCCGAACCCGTACCCGAACCCGTACCCTAAGCCGTACCCTAACCCTAACCCTAACCCTAAGCTACCCTTGACTGCTTCTGCCTCCAATAGATTTCCTAAGCACTAGTGTTTTAAGGAACAGGTTAAAAAGAGAATCCTAATGTGATTTCTTGATAATGGGTGTGTTCCTTATCTTCTCCTAGTGTCTAAACTCTTCTCCATGGCTGGACCCCCAAATAATATTCCTTGACGTGCTAAGGGGTATCTAGAGAGTGGGATAGGTTTAATAACTACCCTAACCCTAACGCGTACCCTAACCCTAACCCCTACCCTAACCCTAACACGTACCCTAATCCTAACCCGTATCCTAAACCGAGCCCTAACCCTCAAACTAACCCTAACCCTAACCCTAACCCATACCCTACGCCGTACCCGAACCCGTACCCGAACCCGTACCCTAAGCCATACCCTAACCCTAACCCTAACCGTAACCCTAACCCTAAGCTACCCTTGACTGCTTCTGCCTCCAATAGATTTCCTAAGCACTAGTGTATTAAGGAACAGGTTAAAAAGAGAATCCTAATGTGATTTCTTGATAATGGGTGTGTTCCTTATCTTCTCCTAGTGTCTAAACTCTTCTCCATGGCTGGACCCCCAAATAATATTCCTTGACGTGCTAAGGAGTATCTAGAGAGTGGGATAGGTTTAATAACTACCCTAACCCTAACGCGTACCCTAACCCTAACCCCTACCCTATCCCTAACACGAACCCTAATCCTAACCCGTACCCTAAACCGAGCCCTAACCTTCAAACTAACCCTAACCCTAACCCAAACCCATACACTACGCCGTACACGAACCCTTACCCGAACCCGTACCCTAAGCCGTGTCCTAACCCTAGCCCTAACCCTAACCCTAACCCTAAGCTACCCTTGACTGCTTCTGCCTCCAATAGATTTCCTAAGCACTAGTGTTTTAAGGAACAGGTTAAAAAGAGAATCCTAATGTGATTTCTTTATAATGGGTGTGTTCCTTATCTTCTCCTAGTGTCTAAACTCTTCTCCATGGCTGGACCCCCAAATAATATTCCTTGACGTGCTAAGGGGTATCTAGAGTGTGGGATAGGTTTAATAACTACCCTAACCCTAACGCGTACCCTAACCCTAACACCTACCCTAACCCTAACACGTACCCTAATCCTAACCCGTAACCTAAACCGAGCCCTAACCCTCAAACTAACCCTAACCCTAAACCTAACCCATACCCTACGCCGTACCCGAACCCGTACCCGAACCCGTACCCTAAGCCGTACCCTAAACCTAACCCTAACCCTAAGCTACCCTTGACTGCTTCTGCCTCCAATAGATTTCCTAAGCACTAGTGTTTTAAGGAACAGGTTAAAAAGAGAATCCTAATGTGATTTCTTGATAATGGGTGTGTTCCTTATCTTCTCCTAGTGTCTAAACTCTTCTCCATTGCTGGACCCCCAAATAATATTCCTTGACGTGCTAAGGGGTATCTAGAGAGTGGGATAGGTTTAATAACTACCCTAACCCTAACGCGTACCCTAACCCTAACCCCTCCCCTAACCCTAACACGAACCCTAATCCTAACTCGTACCCTAAACCGAGCCCTAACCTTCAAACTAACCCTAACCCTAACCCAAACCCATACCGTACGCCGTACACGAACCCGTACCCGAACCCGTACCCTAAGCCGTGTCCTAACACTAGCCCTAACCCTAACCCTAACCTTAATCTACCCTTGACTGCTTTTGCCTCCAATAGATTTCCTAAGCACTAGTGTTTTAAGGAACAGGTTAAAAAGAGAATCCTAATGTGATTTCTTGATAATGGGTGTGTTCCTTATCTTCTCCTAGTGTCTAAACTCTTCTCCATGGCTGGACCCCCAAATAATATTCCTTGACGTGCTATGGGGTATCTAGAGAGTGGGATAGGTTTAATAACTACCCTAACCCTAACGCGTAACCTAACCCTAACCCCTACCCTAACCCTAACACGAACCCTAATCCTAACCCGTACCCTAAACCGAGCCCTAACCTTCAAACTAACCCTAACCCTAACCCTAACCCATACCCTACAGCGTACACGAACCCGTACCCGAACCCGTACCCTAAGCCGTACCCTAACCCTAACCCTAACCCTAAGCTACCCTTGACTGCTTCTGCCTCCAATAGATTTCCTAAGCACTAGTGTTTTAAGGAACAGGTTAAAAAGAGAATCCTAATGTGATTTCTTGATAATGGGTGTGTTCCTTATCTTCTCCTAGTGTCTAAACTCTTCTCCATGGCTGGACCCCCAAATAATATTCCTTGACGTGCTAAGGGTTATCTAGAGAGTGGGATAGGTTTAATAACTACCCTAACCCTAACGCGTACCCTAACCCTAACCCCTACCCTAACCCTAAGACGTACCCTAATCCTAACCCGTAACCTAAACCGAGCCCTAACCCTCAAACTAACCCTAACCCTAACCCTAACCCATACCCTACGCCATACCCGAACCCGTACCCGAACCCGTACACTAAGCCGTACCCTAACCCTAACCCTAACCCTAACCCTAACCCTAACCCTAACCGTAACCTAAACCGAGCCCTAACACTCAAACTAACCCTAACTCTAACCCTAACCCATACCCTACGCCGTACCCGAACCCGTACCCGAACCCGTACCCTAAGCCGTACCCTAACCCTAACCCTAACCGTAATCCTAACCCTAAGCTACCCTTGACTGCTTCTGCCTCCAATAGATTTCCTAAGCACTAGTGTATTAAGGAACAGGTTAAAAAGAAAATCCTAATGTGATTTCAGGATAATGGGTGTGTTCCTTATCTTCTCCTAGTGTCTAAACTCTTCTCCATGGCTGGACCCCCAAATAATATTCCTTGACGTGCTAAGGGGTATCTAGAGAGTGGGATAGGTTTAATAACTACCCTAACCCTAACGCGTACCCTAACGCTAACCCCTACCCTAACCCTAACACGAACCCTAATCCTAACCCGTACACTAAACTGAGACCAAACCTTCAAACTAACCCTAACACTAACACTAACCCATACCCTACGCCGTACACGAACCCGTACCCTAAGCCGTACCCTAACCCTAACCCTAACCCTAAGCTACCCTTGACTGCTTCTGCCTCCAATAGATTTCCTAAGCACTAGTGTTTTAGGGAAGATGTTAAAAAGAGAATCCTAATGTGATTTCTTGATAATGGGTGTGTTCTTTATCTTCTCCTAGTGTCTAAACTCTTCTCCATGGCTGGACCCCCAAAAAATATTCCTTGACGTGCTAAGGGGTATCTAGAGAGTGGGATAGGTTTAATAACTACCCTAACCCTAACGCGTACCCTCACCCTAACCCCTACCTTAACCCTAACACGTACCCTAATCCTAACCCGTACCCTAAACCGAGCCCTAACCTTCAAACTAACCCTAACCCTAACCCATACCCTACGCCGTACACGAACCCGTACCCGAAACCGTACCCTAAGCCGTACCCTAACCCTAACCCTAACCCTAAACCTAACCCTAACCCTAAGCTACCCTTGACTGCTTCTTCCTCCAATAGATTTCCTAAGCACTAGTGTTTTAAGGAACAGGTTAAAAAGAGAATCCTAATGTGATTTCTTGATAATGGGTGTGTTCCTTATCTTCTCCTAGTGTCTAAACTCTTCTCCATGGATGGACCCCCAAATAATATTCCTTGACGTGCTAAGGGGTATCTAGAGAGTGGGATAGGTTTAATAACTACCCTAACCCTAACGCGTACCCTAACCCTAACCCCTACCCTAACCCTAACACGAACACTAATCCTAACCCATACCCTAAACCGAGCCCTAAACTTCAAACTAACCCTAACCCTAACCCAAACCCATACCCTACGCCGAACACGAACCCGTACCCGAACCCGTACCCTAAGCCGTGTCCTAACCCTAGCCCTAACCCTAACCCTAACCCTAAGCTACCCTTTACTGCTTCTGCCTCCAATAGATTTCCGAAGCACTAGTGTTTTAAGGAACAGGTTAAAAAGAGAATCCTAATGTGATTTCTTGATAATGGGTGTGTTCTTTATCTTCTCCTAGTGTCTAAACTCTTCTCCATGGCTGGACCCCCAAATAATATTCCTTGACGTGCTAAGGGGTATGTAGAGAGTGGGATAGGTTTAATAACTACCCTAACCCTAACGCGTACCCTAACCCTAACCCCTACCCTAACCCTAAGACGTACCCTAATCCTAACCCGTAACCTAAACCGAGCCCTAACCCTCAAACTAAACCTAACCCTAACCCTAACCCATACCCTACGCCATACCCGAACCCGTACCCGAACCCGTACACTAAGCCGTACCCTAACCCTAACCGTAACCCTAACCCTAAACCTAAACCTAACCCTAACCCTAAGCTACCCTTGACAGCTTCTGCCTCCAATAGATTTCCTAAGCACTAGTGTATTAAGGAACAGGTTAAAAAGAGAATCCTAATGTGATTTCAGGATAATGGGTGTGTTCCTTATCTTCTCCTACTGTCTAAACTCTTCTCCATGGCTGGACCCCCAAATAATATTCCTTGACGTGCTAAGGGGTATCTAGGGAGTGGGATAGGTTTAATAACTACCCTAACCCTAACGCGTACCCTAACCCTAACCCCTACCCTAACCCTAACACGAACCCTAATCCTAACCCGTACCATAAACCGAGCCCTAACCTTCAAACTAACCCTAACCCTAACCCTAACCCATACCCTACGCCGTACACGAACCCGTACCCGAACCCGTACCCTAAGCCGTACCCTAACCCTAACCCTAACCCTAAGCTACCCTTGACTGCTTCTGCCCCCAATAGATTTCCTAAGCACTAGTGTTTTAAGGAACAGGTTAAAAAGAGAATCCTAATGTGATTTCTTGATAATGGGTGTGTTCCTTATCTTCTCCTAGTGTCTAAACTCTTCTCCATGGCTGGACCCCCAAATAATATTCCTTGACGTGCTAAGGAGTATCTAGAGAGTGGGATAGGTTTAATAACTACCCTAACCCTAACGCGTACCCTAACCCTAACCCCTACCCTATCCCTAACACGAACCCTAATCCTAACCCGTACCCTAAACCGAGCCCTAACCTTCAAACTAACCCTAACCCTAACCCAAACCCATACACTACGCCGTACACGAACCCTTACCCGAACCCGTACCCTAAGCCGTGTCCTAACCCTAGCCCTAACCCTAACCCTAACCCTAAGCTACCCTTGACTGCTTCTGCCTCCAATAGATTTCCTAAGCACTAGTGTTTTAAGGAACAGGTTAAAAAGAGAATCCTAATGTGATTTCTTTATAATGGGTGTGTTCCTTATCTTCTCCTAGTGTCTAAACTCTTCTCCATTGCTGGACCCCCAAATAATATTCCTTGACGTGCTAAGGGGTATCTAGAGAGTGGGATAGGTTTAATAACTACCCTAACCCTAACGCGTACCCTAACCCTAACCCCTCCCCTAACCCTAACACGAACCCTAATCCTAACTCGTACCCTAAACCGAGCCCTAACCTTCAAACTAACCCTAACCCTAACCCAAACACATACCGTACGCCGTACACGAACCCGTACCCGAACCCGTACCCTAAGCCGTGTCCTAACACTAGCCCTAACCCTAACCCTAACCTTAATCTACCCTTGACTGCTTTTGCCTCCAATAGATTTCCTAAGCACTAGTGTTTTAAGGAACAGGTTAAAAAGAGAATCCTAATGTGATTTCTTGATAATGGGTGTGTTCCTTATCTTCTCCTAGTGTCTAAACTCTTCTCCATGGCTGGACCCCCAAATAATATTCCTTGACGTGCTATGGGGTATCTACAGAGTGGGATAGGTTTAATAACTACCCTAACCCTAACGCGTAACCTAACCCTAACCCCTACCCTAACCCTAACACGAACCCTAATCCTAACCCGTACCCTAAACCGAGCCCTAACCTTCAAACTAACCCTAACCCTAACCCTAACCCATACCCTACAGCGTACACGAACCCGTACCCGAACCCGTACCCTAAGCCGTACCCTAACCCTAACCCTAACCCTAAGCTACCCTTGACTGCTTCTGCCTCCAATAGATTTCCTAAGCACTAGTGTTTTAAGGAACAGGTTAAAAAGAGAATCCTAATGTGATTTCTTGATAATGGGTGTGTTCCTTATCTTCTCCTAGTGTCTAAACTCTTCTCCATGGCTGGACCCCCAAATAATATTCCTTGACGTGCTAAGGGTTATCTAGAGAGTGGGATAGGTTTAATAACTACCCTAACCCTAACGCGTACCCTAACCCTAACCCCTACCCTAACCCTAAGACGTACCCTAATCCTAACCCGTAACCTAAACCGAGCCCTAACCCTCAAACTAACCCTAACCCTAACCCTAACCCATACCCTACGCCATACCCGAACCCGTACCCGAACCCGTACACTAAGCCGTACCCTAACCCTAACCCTAACCCTAACCCTAACCCTAACCGTAACCTAAACCGAGCCCTAACACTCAAACTAACCCTAACCCTAACCCTAACCCATACCCTACGCCGTACCCGAACCCGTACCCGAACCCGTACCCTAAGCCGTACCCTAACCCTAACCCTAACCGTAACCCTAACCCTAAGCTACCCTTGACTGCTTCTGCCTCCAATAGATTTCCTAAGCACTAGTGTATTAAGGAACAGGTTAAAAAGAAAATCCTAATGTGATTTCAGGATAATGGGTGTGTTCCTTATCTTCTCCTAGTGTCTAAACTCTTCTCCATGGCTGGACCCCCAAATAATATTCCTTGACGTGCTAAGGGGTATCTAGAGAGTGGGATAGGTTTAATAACTACCCTAACCCTAACGCGTACCCTAACGCTAACCCCTACCCTAACCCTAACACGAACCCTAATCCTAACCCGTACACTAAACTGAGACCAAACCTTCAAACTAACCCTAACACTAACACTAACCCATACCCTACGCCGTACACGAACCCGTACCCTAAGCCGTACCCTAACCCTAACCCTAACCCTAAGCTACCCTTGACTGCTTCTGCCTCCAATAGATTTCCTAAGCACTAGTGTTTTAAGGAACAGGTTAAAAAGAGAATCCTAATGTGATTTCTTGATAATGGGTGTGTTCTTTATCTTCTCCTAGTGTCTAATCTCTTCTCCATGGCTGGACCCCCAAAAAATATTCCTTGACGTGCTAAGGGGTATCTAGAGAGTGGGATAGGTTTAATAACTACCCTAACCCTAACGCGTACCCTCACCCTAACCCCTACCTTAACCCTAACACGTACCCTAATCCTAACCCGTACCCTAAACCGAGCCCTAACCTTCAAACTAACCCTAACCCTAACCCATACCCTACGCCGTACACGAACCCGTACCCGAAACCGTACCCTAAGCCGTACCCTAACCCTAACCCTAACCCTAAACCTAACCCTAACCCTAAGCTACCCTTGACTGCTTCTTCCTCCAATAGATTTCCTAAGCACTAGTGTTTTAAGGAACAGGTTAAAAAGAGAATCCTAATGTGATTTCTTGATAATGGGTGTGTTCCTTATCTTCTCCTAGTGTCTAAACTCTTCTCCATGGATGGACCCCCAAATAATATTCCTTGACGTGCTAAGGGGTATCTAGAGAGTGGGATAGGTTTAATAACTACCCTAACCCTAACGCGTACCCTAACCCTAACCCCTACCCTAACCCTAACACGAACCCTAATCCTAACCCATACCCTAAACCGAGCCCTAAACTTCAAACTAACCCTAACCCTAACCCAAACCCATACCCTACGCCGAACACGAACCCGTACCCGAACCCGTACCCTAAGCCGTGTCCTAACCCTAGCCCTAACCCTAACCCTAACCCTAAGCTACCCTTTACTGCTTCTGCCTCCAATAGATTTCCTAAGCACTAGTGTTTTAAGGAACAGGTTAAAAAGAGAATCCTAATGTGATTTCTTGATAATGGGTGTGTTCTTTATCTTCTCCTAGTGTCTAAACTCTTCTCCATGGCTGGACCCCCAAATAATATTCCTTGACGTGCTAAGGGGTATCTAGAGAGTGGGATAGGTTTAATAACTACCCTAACCCTAACGAGTACCCTAACCCTAACACGTACCCTAATCCTAACCCGTACCCTAAACCGAGCCCTAACCCTCAAACTAACCCTAACCCTAACCCTAACCCATACCCTACGCCGTACCCGAACCCGTACCCGAACCCGTACCCTAAGCCGTACCCTAAAGCTAACCCTAACCCTAACCCTAACCCTAACCCTAAGCTACCCTTGACTGCTTCTGCCTCCAATAGATTTCCTAAGCACTAGTGTTTTAAGGAACAGGTTAAAAAGAGAATCCTAATGTGATTTCTTGATAATGGGTGTGTTCCTCATCTTCTCCTAGTGTCTAAACTCTTCTCCATGGCTGGACCCCCAAATAATATTCCTTGACGTGCTAAGGGCTATCTAGGGAGTGGGATAGGTTTAATAACTACCCTAACCCTAACGCGTACCCTAACCCTAACCCCTACCCTAACCCTAAGACGTACCCTAATCCTAACCCGTAACCTAAACCGAGCCCTAACCCTCAAACTAAACCTAACCCTAACCCTAACCCATACCCTACGCCATACCCGAACCCGTACCCGAACCCGTACACTAAGCCGTACCCTAACCCTAACCGTAACCCTAACCCTAAACCTAAACCTAACCCTAACCCTAAGCTACCCTTGACAGCTTCTGCCTCCAATAGATTTCCTAAGCACTAGTGTATTAAGGAACAGGTTAAAAAGAGAATCCTAATGTGATTTCAGGATAATGGGTGTGTTCCTTATCTTCTCCTACTGTCTAAACTCTTCTCCATGGCTGGACCCCCAAATAATATTCCTTGACGTGCTAAGGGGTATCTAGGGAGTGGGATAGGTTTAATAACTACCCTAACCCTAACGCGTACCCTAACCCTAACCCCTACCCTAACCCTAACACGAACCCTAATCCTAACCCGTACCATAAACCGAGCCCTAACCTTCAAACTAACCCTAACCCTAACCCTAACCCATACCCTACGCCGTACACGAACCCGTACCCGAACCCGTACCCTAAGCCGTACCCTAACCCTAACCCTAACCCTAAGCTACCCTTGACTGCTTCTGCCCCCAATAGATTTCCTAAGCACTAGTGTTTTAAGGAACAGGTTAAAAAGAGAATCCTAATGTGATTTCTTGATAATGGGTGTGTTCCTTATCTTCTCCTAGTGTCTAAACTCTTCTCCATGGCTGGACCCCCAAATAATATTCCTTGACGTGCTAAGGGGTATCTAGAGAGTGGGATAGGTTTAATAACTACCCTAACCCTAATGCGTACCCTAAACCTAACCCCTACCCTAAACCTAACACGTACACTAATCCTAACCCTTACCCTAAACCGAGCCCTAACCCTCAAACTAACCCTAACCCTAACCCTAACCCATACCCTACGCCGTACCCGAACCCGTACCCGAACCCGTACCCTAAGCCGTACCCTAACCCTAACCCTAACCCTAAGCTACCCTTGACTGCTTCTGCCTCCAATAGATTTCCTAAGCACTAGTGTTTTAAGGAACAGGTTAAAAAGAGAATCCTAATGTGATTTCTTGATAATGGGTGTGTTCCTTATCTTCTCCTAGTGTCTAAACTCTTCTCCATGGCTGGACCCCCAAATAATATTCCTTGACGTGCTAAGGGTTATCTAGAGAGTGGGATAGGTTTAATAACTACCCTAACCCTAACGCGTACCCTAACCCTAACCCCTACCCTAACCCTAAGACGTACCCTAATCCTAACCCGTAACCTAAACCGAGCCCTAACCCTCAAACTAACCCTAACCCTAACCCTAACCCATACCCTACGCCATACCCGAACCCGTACCCGAACCCGTACACTAAGCCGTACCCTAACCCTAACCCTAACCCTAACCCTAACCCTAACCCTAACCCTAACCCTAACCGTAACCTAAACCGAGCCCTAACACTCAAACTAACCCTAACCCTAACCCTAACCCATACCCTACGCCGTACCCGAACCCGTACCCGAACCCGTACCCTAAGCCGTACCCTAACCCTAACCCT
Organism: Eschrichtius robustus; assembly: GCF_028021215.1. Classification (NCBI taxonomy): domain Eukaryota; kingdom Metazoa; phylum Chordata; class Mammalia; order Artiodactyla; family Eschrichtiidae; genus Eschrichtius; species Eschrichtius robustus. The sequence continues at coordinate 101,479 of NW_027175188.1, forward strand.
AACCCTAAGCTACCCTTGACTGCTTCTGCCTCCAATAGATTTCCTAAGCACTAGTGTTTTAAGGAACAGGTTAAAAAGAGAATCCTAATGTGATTTCTTGATAATGGGTGTGTTCCTTATCTTCTCCTACTGTCTAAACTCTTCTCCATGGCTGGACACCCAAATAATATTCCTTGACGTGCTAAGGGGTATCTAGAGAGTGGGATAGGTTTAATAACTACCCTAACCCTAACGCGTACCCTAACCCTAACTCCTACCCTAACCCTAACACGAACCCTAATCCTAACCCGTACCCTAAACCGAGCCCTAACCTTCAAACTAACCCTAACCCTAACCCAAACCCATACCCTACGCCGTACACGAACCCGTACCCGAACCCGTACCCTAAGCCGTGTCCTAACCCTAGCCCTAACCCTAAACCTAACCCTAAGCTACCCTTGTCTGCTTCTGCCTCCAATAGATTTCCTAAGCACTAGTGTTTTAAGGAACAGGTTAAAAAGAGAATCCTAATGTGATTTCTTGATAATGGGTGTGTTCCTTATCTTCTCCTAGTGTCTAAACCCTTCTCCATGGCTGGACCCCCAAATAATATTCCTTGACGTGCTAAGGGGTATCTAGAGAGTGAGATAGGTTTAATAACTACCCTAACCCTAACGCCTACCCTAACCCTAACCCCTCCCCTATCCCTAACACGAACCCTAATCCTAACTCGTACCCTAAACCGAGCCCTAACCTTCAAACTAACCCTAACCCTAACCCAAACCCATACCGTACGCCGTACACGAACCCGTACCCGAACCCGTAACCTAAGCCGTGTCCTAACACTAGCCCTAACCCTAACCCTAACCTTAATCTACCCTTGACTGCTTTTGCCTCCAATAGATTTCCTAAGCACTAGTGTTTTAAGGAACAGGTTAAAAAGAGAATCCTAATGTGATTTCTTGATAATGGGTGTGTTCCTTATCTTCTCCTAGTGTCTAAACTCTTCTCCATGGCTGGACCCCCAAATAATATTCCTTGACGTGCTATGGGGTATCTAGAGAGTGGGATAGGTTTAATAACTACCCTAACCCTAACGCGTACCCTAACCCTAACCCCTACCCTAACCCTAACACGAACCCTAATCCTAACCCGTACCCTAAACCGAGCCCTAACCTTCAAACTAACCCTAACCCTAACCCTAACCCATACCCTACAGCGTACACGAACCCGTACCCGAACCCGTACCCTAAGCCGTACCCTAACCCTAACCCTAACCCTAAGCTACCCTTGACTGCTTCTGCCTCCAATAGATTTCCTAAGCACTAGTGTTTTAAGGAACAGGTTAAAAAGAGAATCCTAATGTGATTTCTTGATAATGGGTGTGTTCCTTATCTTCTCCTAGTGTCTAAACTCTTCTCCATGGCTGGACCCACAAATAATATTCCTTGACGTGCTAAGGGGTATCTAGAGTGTGGGATAGGTTTAATAACTACCCTAACCCTAACGCGTACCCTAACCCTAACCCCTACCCTAACCCTAACACGTACCCTAATCCTAACCCGTAACCTAAACCGAGCCCTAACCCTCAAACTAACCCTAACCCTAAACCTAACCCATACCCTACGCCGTACCCGAACCCGTACCCAAACCCGTACCCGAACCCGTACCCTAAGCCGTACCCTAACCCTAACCCTAACCCTAAGCTACCCTTGACTGCTTCTGCCTCCAATAGATTTCCTAAGCACTAGTGTTTTAAGGAACAGGTTAAAAAGAGAATCCTAATGTGATTTCAGGATAATGGGTGTGTTCCTTATCTTCTCCAAGTGTCTAAACTCTTCTCCATGGCTGGACCCCCAAATAATATTCCTTGACGTGCTAAGGGGTATGTAGAGAGTGGGATAGGTTTAATAACTACCCTAACCCTAACGCGTACCCTAACCCTAACCCCTACCCTAACCCTAACACGTACCCTAATCCTAACCCGTAACCTAAACCGAGCCCTAACCCTCAAACTAACCCTAACCCTAAACCTAACCCATACCCTACGCCGTACCCGAACCCGTAACCGAACCCGTACCCGAACCCGTACCCTAAGCCGTACCCTAACCCTAACCCTAACCCTAAGCTACCCTTGACTGCTTCTGCCTCCAATAGATTTCCTAAGCACTAGTGTTTTAAGGAACAGGTTAAAAAGAGAATCCTAATGTGATTTCTTGATAATGGGTGTGTTCCTTATCTTCTCCTAGTGTCTAAACTCTTCTCCATGGCTGGACCCCCAAATAATATTCCTTGACGTGCTAAGGGGTATGTAGAGAGTGGGATAGGTTTAATAACTACCCTAACCCTAACGCGTACCCTAACCCTAACCCCTACCCTAACCCTAACACGTACCCTAATCCTAACCCGTACCCTAAACCGAGCCCTAACCTTCAAACTAACCCTAACCCTAACCCATACCCTACGCCGTACACGAACCCGTACCCGAAACCGTACCCTAAGCCGTACCCTAACCCTAACCCTAACCCTAAACCTAACCCTAACCCTAAGCTACCCTTGACTGCTTCTGCCTCCAATAGATTTCCTAAGCACTAGTGTTTTAAGGAACAGGTTAAAAAGAGAATCCTAATGTGATTTCTTGATAATGGGTGTGTTCCTTATCTTCTCCTAGTGTCTAAACTCTTCTCCATGGCTGGACACCCAAATAATATTCCTTGACGTGCTAAGGGGTATCTAGAGAGTGGGATAGGTTTAATAACTACCCTAACCCTAACGCGTACCCTAACCCTAACACGTACCCTAATCCTAACCCGTACCCTAAACCGAGCCCTAACCCTCAAACTAACCCTAACCCTAACCCTAACCCATACCCTACGCCGTACCCGAACCCGTACCCGAACCCGTACCCTAAGCCGTACCCTAAAGCTAACCCTAACCCTAACCCTAACCCTAACCCTAAGCTACCCTTGACTGCTTCTGCCTCCAATAGATTTCCTAAGCACTAGTGTTTTAAGGAACAGGTTAAAAAGAGAATCCTAATGTGATTTCTTGATAATGGGTGTGTTCCTTATCTTCTCCTAGTGTCTAAACTCTTCTCCATGGCTGGACCCCCAAATAATATTCCTTGACGTGCTAAGGGGTATCTAGAGAGTGGGATAGGTTTAATAACTACCCTAACCCTAACGCGTACCCTAACCCTAACCTCTACCCTAACCCTAAGACGTACCCTAATCCTAACCCGTAACCTAAACCGAGCCCTAACCCTCAAACTAACCCTAACCATAACCCTAACCCATACCCTACGCCATACCCGAACCCGTACCCGAACCCGTACACTAAGCCGTACCTAACCCTAACCATAACCCTAACCCTAAACCTAACCCTAAGCTACCCTTGACTGCTTCTGCCTCCAATAGATTTCCTAAGCACTAGTGTATTAAGGAACAGGTTAAAAAGAGAATCCTAATGTGATTTCAGGATAATGGGTGTGTTCCTTATCTTCTCCTACTGTCTAAACTCTTCTCCATGGCTGGACCCCCAAATAATATTCCTTGACGTGCTAAGGGGTATCTAGGGAGTGGGATAGGTTTAATAACTACCCTACCCCTAACGCGTACCCTAACCCTAACCCCTACCCTAAACCTAACACGAACCCTAATCCTAACCCGTACCCTAAACCGAGCCCTAACCTTCAAACTAACCCTAACCCTAACCCTAACCCATACGCTACGCCGTACACGAACCCGTACCCGAACCCGTACCCTAAGCCGTACCCTAACCCTAACCCTAACCCTAAGCTACCCTTGACTGCTTCTGCCTCCAATAGATTTCTTAAGCACTAGTGTTTTAACGAACAGGTTAAAAAGAGAATCCTAATGTGATTTATTGATAATGGGTGTGTTCCTTATCTTCTCCTAGTGTCTAAACTCTTCTCCATGGCTGGACCCCCAAATAATATTCCTTGACGTGCTAAGGGGTATCTAGAGAGTGGGATAGGTTTAATAACTACCCTAACCCTAACGCGTACCCTAACCCTAACCCCTACCCTAACCCTAACACGTACCCTAATCCTAACACGTAACCTAAACCGAGCCCTAACCCTCAAACTAACCCTAATCCTAAACCTAACCCATACCCTACGCCGTACCCGAACCCGTACCCGAACCCGTACCCGAACCCGTACCCTAAGCCGTACCCTAACCCTAACCCTAACCCTAAGCTACCCTTGACTGCTTCTGCCTCCAATAGATTTCCTAAGCACTAGTGTTTTAAGGAACAGGTTAAAAAGAGAATCCTAATGTGATTTCTTGATAATGGGTGTGTTCCTTATCTTCTCCTAGTGTCTAAACTCTTCTCCATGGCTGGACCCCCAAATAATATTCCTTGACGTGCTAAGGGGTATGTAGAGAGTGGGATAGGTTTAATAACTACCCTAACCCTAACGCGTACCCTAACCCTAACCCCTACCCTAACCCTAACACGTACCCTAATCCTATCCCGTACCCTAAACCGAGCCCTAACCTTCAAACTAACCCTAACCCTAACCCATACCCTACGCCGTACACGAACCCGTACCCGAAACCGTACCCTAAGCCGTACCCTAACCCTAACCCTAACCCTAAACCTAACCCTAACCCTAAGCTACCCTTGACTGCTTCTGCCTCCAATAGATTTCCTAAGCACTAGTGTTTTAAGGAACAGGTTAAAAAGAGAATCCTAATGTGATTTCTTGATAATGGGTGTGTTCCTTATCTTCTCCTAGTGTCTAAACTCTTCTCCATGGCTGGACACCCAAATAATATTCCTTGACGTGCTAAGGGGTATCTAGAGAGTGGGATAGGTTTAATAACTACCCTAACCCTAACGCGTACCCTAACCCTAACACGTACCCTAATCCTAACCCGTACCCTAAACCGAGCCCTAACCCTCAAACTAACCCTAACCCTAACCCTAACCCATACCCTACGCCGTACCCGAACCCGTACCCGAACCCGTACCCTAAGCCGTACCCTAAAGCTAACCCTAACCCTAACCCTAAACCTAACCCTAAGCTACCCTTGACTGCTTCTGCCTCCAATAGATTTCCTAAGCACTAGTGTTTTAAGGAACAGGTTAAAAAGAGAATCCTAATGTGATTTCTTGATAATGGGTGTGTTCCTTATCTTCTCCTAGTGTCTAAACTCTTCTCCATGGCTGGACCCCCAAATAATATTCCTTGACGTGCTAAGGGGTATCTAGAGTGTGGGATAGGTTTAATAACTACCCTAACCCTAACGCGTACCCTAACCCTAACCCCTACCCTAACCCTAACACGTACCCTAATCCTAACCCGTAACCTAAACCGAGCCCTAACCCTCAAACTAACCCTAACCCTAAACCTAACCCATACCCTACGCCGTACCCGAACCCGTACCCGAACCCGTACCCGAACCCGTACCCTAAGCCGTACCCTAACCCTAACCCTAACCCTAAGCTACCCTTGACTGCTTCTGCCTCCAATAGATTTCCTAAGCACTAGTGTTTTAAGGAACAGGTTAAAAAGAGAATCCTAATGTGATTTCAGGATAATGGGTGTGTTCCTTATCTTCTCCTAGTGTCTAAACTCTTCTCCATGGCTGGACCCCCAAATAATATTCCTTGACGTGCTAAGGGGTATGTAGAGAGTGGGATAGGTTTAATAACTACCCTAACCCTAACGCGTACCCTAACCCTAACCCCTACCCTAACCCTAACACGTACCCTAATCCTAACCCGTAAGCTAAACCGAGCCCTAACCCTCAAACTAACCCTAACCCTAAACCTAACCCATACCCTACGCCGTACCCGAACCCGTAACCGAACCCGTACCCGAACCCGTAACCTAAGCCGTACCCTAACCCTAACCCTAACCCTAAGCTACCCTTGACTGCTTCTGCCTCCAATAGATTTCCTAAGCACTAGTGTTTTAAGGAACAGGTTAAAAAGAGAATCCTAATGTGATTTCTTGATAATGGGTGTGTTCCTTATCTTCTCCTAGTGTCTAAACTCTTCTCCATGGCTGGACCCCCAAATAATATTCCTTGACGTGCTAAGGGGTATCTAGAGAGTGGGATAGGTTTAATAACTACCCTAACCCTAACGCGTACCCTAACCCTAACCCCTACCCTAACCCTAACACGTACCCTAATCCTAACCCGTACCCTAAACCGAGCCCTAACCTTCAAACTAACCCTAACCCTAACCCATACCCTACGCCGTACACGAACCCGTACCCGAAACCGTACCCTAAGCCGTACCCTAACCCTAACCCTAACCCTAAACCTAACCCTAACCCTAAGCTACCCTTGACTGCTTCTGCCTCCAATAGATTTCCTAAGCACTAGTGTTTTAAGGAACAGGTTAAAAAGAGAATCCTAATGTGATTTCTTGATAATGGGTGTGTTCCTTATCTTCTCCTAGTGTCTAAACTCTTCTCCATGGCTGGACACCCAAATAATATTCCTTGACGTGCTAAGGGGTATCTAGAGAGTGGGATAGGTTTAATAACTACCCTAACCCTAACGCGTACCCTAACCCTAACACGTACCCTAATCCTAACCCGTACCCTAAACCGAGCCCTAACCCTCAAACTAACCCTAACCCTAACCCTAACCCATACCCTACGCCGTACCCGAACCCGTACCCGAACCCGTACCCTAAGCCGTACCCTAAAGCTAACCCTAACCCTAACCCTAACCCTAACCCTAAGCTACCCTTGACTGCTTCTGCCTCCAATAGATTTCCTAAGCACTAGTGTTTTAAGGAACAGGTTAAAAAGAGAATCCTAATGTGATTTCTTGATAATGGGTGTGTTCCTTATCTTCTCCTAGTGTCTAAACTCTTCTCCATGGCTGGACCCCCAAATAATATTCCTTGACGTGCTAAGGGTTATCTAGAGAGTGGGATAGGTTTAATAACTACCCTAACCCTAACGCGTACCCTAACCCTAACCTCTACCCTAACCCTAAGACGTACCCTAATCCTAACCCGTAACCTAAACCGAGCCCTAACCCTCAAACTAACCCTAACCATAACCCTAACCCATACCCTACGCCATACCCGAACCCGTACCCGAACCCGTACACTAAGCCGTACCTAACCCTAACCATAACCCTAACCCTAAACCTAACCCTAAGCTACCCTTGACTGCTTCTGCCTCCAATAGATTTCCTAAGCACTAGTGTATTAAGGAACAGGTTAAAAAGAGAATCCTAATGTGATTTCAGGATAATGGGTGTGTTCCTTATCTTCTCCTACTGTCTAAACTCTTCTCCATGGCTGGACCCCCAAATAATATTCCTTGACGTGCTAAGGGGTATCTAGGGAGTGGGATAGGTTTAATAACTACCCTACCCCTAACGCGTACCCTAACCCTAACCCCTACCCTAAACCTAACACGAACCCTAATCCTAACCCGTACCCTAAACCGAGCCCTAACCTTCAAACTAACCCTAACCCTAACCCTAACCCATACGCTACGCCGTACACGAACCCGTACCCGAACCCGTACCCTAAGCCGTACCCTAACCCTAACCCTAACCCTAAGCTACCCTTGACTGCTTCTGCCTCCAATAGATTTCTTAAGCACTAGTGTTTTAACGAACAGGTTAAAAAGAGAATCCTAATGTGATTTATTGATAATGGGTGTGTTCCTTATCTTCTCCTAGTGTCTAAACTCTTCTCCATGGCTGGACCCCCAAATAATATTCCTTGACGTGCTAAGGGGTATCTAGAGAGTGGGATAGGTTTAATAACTACCCTAACCCTAACGCGTACCCTAACCCTAACCCCTACCCTAACCCTAACACGTACCCTAATCCTAACACGTAACCTAAACCGAGCCCTAACCCTCAAACTAACCCTAATCCTAAACCTAACCCATACCCTACGCCGTACCCGAACCCGTACCCGAACCCGTACCCGAACCCGTACCCTAAGCCGTACCCTAACCCTAACCCTAACCCTAAGCTACCCTTGACTGCTTCTGCCTCCAATAGATTTCCTAAGCACTAGTGTTTTAAGGAACAGGTTAAAAAGAGAATCCTAATGTGATTTCTTGATAATGGGTGTGTTCCTTATCTTCTCCTAGTGTCTAAACTCTTCTCCATGGCTGGACCCCCAAATAATATTCCTTGACGTGCTAAGGGGTATCTAGAGTGTGGGATAGGTTTAATAACTACCCTAACCCTAACGCGTACCCTAACCCTAACCCCTACCCTAACCCTAACACGTACCCTAATCCTAACCCGTAACCTAAACCGAGCCCTAACCCTCAAACTAACCCTAACCCTAAACCTAACCCATACCCTACGCCGTACCCGAACCCGTACCCGAACCCGTACCCGAACCCGTACCCTAAGCCGTACCCTAACCCTAACCCTAACCCTAAGCTACCCTTGACTGCTTCTGCCTCCAATAGATTTCCTAAGCACTAGTGTTTTAAGGAACAGGTTAAAAAGAGAATCCTAATGTGATTTCAGGATAATGGGTGTGTTCCTTATCTTCTCCTAGTGTCTAAACTCTTCTCCATGGCTGGACCCCCAAATAATATTCCTTGACGTGCTAAGGGGTATGTAGAGAGTGGGATAGGTTTAATAACTACCCTAACCCTAACGCTTACCCTAACCCTAACCCCTACCCTAACACTAACACGTACCCTAATCCTAACCCGTAACCTAAACCGAGCCCTAACCCTCAAACTAACCCTAACCCTAAACCTAACCCATACCCTACGCCGTACCCGAACCCGTAACCGAACCCGTACCCGAACCCGTACCCTAAGCCGTACCCTAACCCTAACCCTAACCCTAAGCTACCCTTGACTGCTTCTGCCTCCAATAGATTTCCTAAGCACTAGTGTTTTAAGGAACAGGTTAAAAAGAGAATCCTAATGTGATTTCTTGATAATGGGTGTGTTCCTTATCTTCTCCTAGTGTCTAAACTCTTCTCCATGGCTGGACCCCCAAATAATATTCCTTGACGTGCTAAGGGGTATCTAGAGAGTGGGATAGGTTTAATAACTACCCTAACCCTAACGCGTACCCTAACCCTAACCCCTACCCTAACCCTAACACGTACCCTAATCCTAAACCGTACCCTAAACCGAGCCCTAACCTTCAAACTAACCCTAACCCTAACCCATACCCTACGCCGTACACGAACCCGTACCCGAAACCGTACCCTAAGCCGTACCCTAACCCTAACCCTAACCCTAAACCTAACCCTAACCCTAAGCTACCCTTGACTGCTTCTGCCTCCAATAGATTTCCTAAGCACTAGTGTTTTAAGGAACAGGTTAAAAAGAGAATCCTAATGTGATTTCTTGATAATGGGTGTGTTCCTTATCTTCTCCTAGTGTCTAAACTCTTCTCCATGGCTGGACACCCAAATAATATTCCTTGACGTGCTAAGGGATATCTAGAGAGTGGGATAGGTTTAATAACTACCCTAACCCTAACGCGTACCCTAACCCTAACCTCTACCCTAACCCTAACACGTACCCTAATCCTAACCCATAACCTAAACCGAGCCCTAACCCTCAAACTAACCCTAACCCTAACCCTAACCCATACCCTACGCCATACCCGAACCCGTACCCGAACCCGTACACTAAGCCGTACCTAACCCTAACCATAACCCTAACCCTAAACCTAACCCTAACCCTAACCCTAAGCTACCCTTGACTGCTTCTGCCTCCAATAGATTTCCTAAGTACTAGTGTATTAAGGAACAGGTTAAAAAGAGAATCCTAATGTGAATTCAGGATAATGGGTGTGTTCCTTATCTTCTTCTACTGTCTAAACTCTTCTCCATGGCTGGACCCCCAAATAATATTCCTTGACGTGCTAAGGGGTATCTAGGGAGTGGGATAGGTTTAATAACTACCCTAACCCTAACGCGTACCCTAACCCTAACCCCTACCCTAACCCTAACACGAACCCTAATCCTAACCCGTACCCTAAACCGAGCCCTAACCTTCAAACTAACCCTAACCCTAACCCTAACCCATACGCTACGCCGTACACGAACCCGTACCCGAACCCGTACCCTAAGCCGTACCCTAACCCTAACCCTAACCCTAAGCTACCCTTGACTGCTTCTGCCTCCAATAGATTTCTTAAGGACTAGTGTTTTAAGGAACAGGTTAAAAAGAGAATCCTAATGTGATTTATTGATAATGGGTGTGTTCCTTACCTTCTCCTAGTGTCTAAACTCTTCTCCATGGCTGGACCCCCAAATAATATTCCTTGACGTGCTAAGGGGTATCTAGAGAGTGGGATAGGTTTAATAACTACCCTAACCCTAACGCATACCCTAACCCTAACCCCTACCCTAACCCTAACACGTACCCTAATCCTAACCCGTACCCTAAACCGAGCCCTAACCTTCAAACTAACCCTAACCCTAACCCATACCCTACGCCGTACACGAACCCGTACCCGAAACCATACCCTAAGCCGTACCCTAACCCTAACCCTAACCCTAAACCTAACCCTAACCCTAAGCTACCCTTGACTGCTTCTGCCTTCAATAGATTTCCTAAGCACTAGTGTTTTAAGGAACAGGTTAAAAAGAGAATCCTAATGTGATTTCTTGATAATGGGTGTGTTCCTTATCTTCTCCTAGTGTCTAAACTCTTCTCCATGGCTGGACACCCAAATAATATTCCTTGACGTGCTAAGGGGTATCTAGAGAGTGGGATAGGTTTAATAACTACCCTAACCCTAACGCGTACCCTAACCCTAACACGTACCCTAATCCTAACCCGTAACCTAAACCGAGCCCTAACCCTCAAACTAACCCTAACCCTAACCCTAACCCATACCCTACGCCATACCCGAACCCGTACCCGAACCCGTACACTAAGCCGTACCTAACCCTAACCATAACCCTAACCCTAAACCTAACCCTAACCCTAACCCTAAGCTACCCTTGACTGCTTCTGCCTCCAATAGATTTCCTAAGTACTAGTGTATTAAGGAACAGGTTAAAAAGAGAATCCTAATGTGAATTCAGGATAATGGG